>NW_012267458.1:824009-855359 GCF_000151885.1 Dipodomys ordii
ACACACACACACACACACACACACACACACACACACACACACACACACACACACCAAATACTTATATACTTAAAAAGAGCATCCAGGTAACACAACACGTAAATTGATTATTCCGAAACATCTTCACAAAGGACTGCAACGATCTTAGTAGGAAGTATGTGAAGTTTATTAAACTCCTCTATCTGGTATAAATGACAGACTAAACCTTGCCTGGAAGGCAAATGGAATAGTGGTAACAGGAGCACATGTCAACATTTCACAGATAGGAAACTGGCCTTTTTCCAAACAATTTCATCATGGCCATATTTTATTACAAACCATCTTTAAAATCTTGGGCTGGGAAGGTGGCTCAGTGGTGGAGTGCTTGCCTTGCAGGCATAAGGCCCTGGGTTCGATTCCTCAGCACCACATCATCAGAAAAAGCCGGAAGTGGGTGCCATGGCTCAAGTGGTAGAGCACTAGCTGAATTGCTGAGGGGCAGAGCCCAGGCCCAGAGTTCAGGCCCCACAATCGACAAAAACAAAGTCAAAAACAAATAAAAGGTTGATCTATAGGAAAGCCACTGGAACCTCCACAAACTCTTTTCAGTGGCTGATTTTGACAAGGTCAGAGAGCAAAGCAAAGCACCAAACTTGGGGAGTGATCCCATGCTACCCCCTCTCTTGAGATATTTGTTTTAATTAACAAATAGCAAATGTTCATTCTTCCACTGTTCTGCTGGAGACTTGAACAGGCTGTTGTCATTAGACCTGCTAACAGGTTTAAAATCTTAACATGATACAATAGTCCATTTATTCTCACTCAAAGAATTCCACAAGGGTATACTTAGAAAAGCTCATTCTATGTAGGCAGAATGAGCAGCGGAAGAAGTTTTTTCAAGAGAAGGGGAAGTGGGGACTGGTGACTAGGGCAGACCAGCAGAGTGGGATGAGAAATAAAGCATGCGGGAGGGAGACGCAGTTAAGGCTTCATCCAAGATCTCCATCTGTATAAATCAGGCCGGGGTTGACATGTAATTTTGTGTGGGTCCCCTGAGACGTGGCCCTCGGGACTTAATTATTGATGAAGAGATTTTTCTTCAAAGTGGCCCAGTCAAGAGAGTGTCTCAAGGGGACATTCATAAGCACTCATAATATCAATTTCCAGGCACCTGGGAGGTGGCATGCAGATTGTCTCTTTAATTATTACCACAGAGGTAGAAGAAAGCAACAATAGGAGTCTACAACCAAGCTAAAATTTGCAAAGAAATCAAATCACTTTCGAACTCACATCAAAAGTTTTACATCTGAGTGATGTTTTAGAAGGGGTACCCTTTATTTACCTTCTGGTTCAGACTGGGTTCCATTTTCTGCTAGGAGCTGAAAGTTACTCATAAATGAACACGGTATGCTCATAGAAACTAAAGATCACAAACAACTTTTCCTTGGAGCTTGTGTTTGCTTAGAGAGAAAAACAAGAGCCCTATAGTAAGTAGAAAAAAAGGTATCTTTGTTTTATTTCCGTAGGCATTTTTCAGAAAAGAATAATAACAAATCCCTTCAAATTTTCTATAATGGTACCAAAAATAATCATTTATATCCATGCATCAGCCCTGATCTAGTCTCAAAATTCACCCCCAAATTGGGTTGAGCTCTAGATTTAAATCTTAATTGTCTATTTAATAAGTGTACATAGTTCTGTGGACAAATCCCATGTTACCTACTTCTTTTGTATTTATTCAAGCCTCCAGAAAGCTGGTTAACACAACAGGTTTTAAAAATATATTTTGGACAAGGTGTAGTGGTTTAGAACTTTAATCCCAGTTACTTGGGAGGTAGAGATTAGAGGGATTATTGTTCCAGCAAAAAAAAGTTAACAAGATACCTTATCAACAAAAAGCTGGATGGAAAGGCTTCACATTCTTCAAACCAGAAGAGACTCAGAAGTTCTAAGTAGAGAAATCTCTGTGCAGAATTACTATAAAGTAGGGAGAGAGGACAAGGGAATAAGTGAAACTGTTCCTGAAAAAAATAACTGAAAAGGAAAGAGCTAGGGTGTGGCTCAAGTGGTAGAGCACCTGCTAGCAAGTGTGAGGCCCTGAGTTCAAACCCTAGCACTGTGTGTGTTTAAGAAAATGAAAAATTTTAATTTGACCTCCATTACAGAACTTCCTCATCTGTAATGTTGAAAAGTGAAATTCAGTAAATTTTTCATAATGCATGCATGCAACATTTATGAGTCTACAATGAATTCTCCCATTAGTCTTTTAATTATATTAATTCTTCCCTCCCTTGCAAACTTGAGATCATCTTGGTAGGCTTTAGTATTGTCGGAGCCTAACCAATTCTATCCAATTTCTATTTATACAACACACAGAACATATTTTTAAAGTATATATTTAATGTTGGATATACTACCTGGATCATATGCTGTATTTAAACATTTTATGCATCAAGCACGTATCATATTTAATTGTGTTATTTTATGTATGAAAGATTATGCATTAGTCCTCATATCTATTACAAGAAAAGTAAATTAGATTCAATACACTTTGCAGAGAAAGAAATGACAGTTTGAGGGGAAAGATTGACCTCAATTACACAAATAAACAAATAATAGAGATAGGATTTGAACTCAGGCTTACTTGAATGCAATCTTGGTGAAAGATATTAATCATGAAATAAAGATATTAATCATGAAAAAGCTTGATTTTGAGAAATATAAAATGAATTGCTTAGTCCCAAACACTAATAAACACTTCAATATGTCTAACCATCTAAAAAATGTTTTAGGTTGAGTTAAATGCAGCCATTTTGCATCAACTAACATAACAATTTAAGAGCAATGAAAGCAGTAATAATTATAAGCCATAGGAAAGACATAATCTATTAAGAGTATTCTCTGCAATATAACTGCCTCTGAGATGGCTATGAACCCCCACATCATTGACATGTGAGGCCCCAAAGCCACTTTTGTCTCCAAGCAGAGGATTAAGAGCAAATGACATCCAGAAGGTAAACATGTCACATCTGAAAATCGACATCCTCATAATAAATCTAAAGTCAACAATTGCTTTACAATTTTAAAGTCAAAATGTCCATGTAGCTAAGAGGCAAAACAATAAAACTGTGCCATCTTGCTTTTCAGTGTCCTCTGTAGTTACATTGATACTTGGATTATAATCCCTGCTGCTTTATCTTTTTCTTTTCTCATGATTTTATGACAATCTGTTCTTCAGTGTCATTGTATTTTCCTTTGAGTGTTCCAAATTTTGTAATTTAAGTTTACGTAATTAGAATTTCCCTGCAGTCATTAGAAATCCTGAAGGAAAAAATGATGTTTGGGGTTTGGGGTTGTTTTTTGTTTTGTTTTTGTTTTTGAATTCAGGGTCTGAGCACTGTCCCTGAGCCTCTTTGTGCTCAAGGCTAGTGCTCTACCACTTTGAATCATACAAACCATGTATGGTTTTTGAGTGGTAAATTTGAAGTAAGAGTCTCATGAGGGCCTTACTGCCTAGGCTGGCTTTGAACCATGATCATTAGATCTCAACCTCTTGGGGTAGGTAGGATTTCAGGCATGAGCCACAGATGCCCAGCCCTTGTGCTGTCTTCAAGAACTTGGTAACACAGAAATGGAAGGACAAAGGTTAAACAAATGCAGCAGTAGTACTTGCTAGGCACTATGTTGAAAATGTGTGGGTAGGAATGGGAAGGAAAAACTGGGAGAGAATGAGGGAAGAGGTGGTACCATCCCAAAAGAAATGTACTTATTACCTGACTTATGAAATGGTAACCCTTCTGTACATTACCTTTATAATAACAATTTTAAAAAAGAGCTTGATAACATCTTAAACTCAAGTAAAGATATAATGGGTGAGAGATCATACAACTGTATCCATCATCTGACTCTAGATCTTCTTTGTATTTTTATTAATTCCTTATTATTACAATTCAGCTTTGGAGATGTAGAATTTCTTCTAGAATGTTAGAAAAGAGACTATTGAATTCTAGTACATTTTACAATTAGGCAATCAGTCAACATTATCTGCTATCATTAAGAGTAAACAGACCCAATCTAAAAATCTCCCTAGTGACAGATTCATCATTACTCATTAATCTCATAGTTTTTAATTAAACTACTATACCTAATCCTCTGGAATCATGTGCAAGAGATAGAATTCTTAAGAAACTGTAATGACACTGCAAGCTGGTCGTTTGTGCCTATAATCCTAGCTACTCAGGAGACTGAGAGCTGAGAATTGTAGTTAGATACCAGCCCGGACAGTAAAGTCTTTAAGACTCTTTCTGTCCAACTAATGAGTAAAAAGCCGTATGTGGCAAGGTGGTAGAGCACCAACCTTGAGGGGAAAAAAATAAGGGATAGTTCCCAGGTCCTAAGTTCAAGCCCCAGTGCTACCAGCACATGCATATAACAACAAAAATAAGCTATAATGAAACACATTTAACTATAGAAATGTACAGTGCTTTATAATACAAAGGGCAAAGGGCTACCAAGATAATCAGTGATACATACACATACACACACACACACATACATATACACACAAAGCACAGTACAGGTAAACACCTTACAAAAAAGAAACATTGAAGTAAAACTAAGCATGGCCCCAGAACAGCTTAAAGTTAGAGGAAAGAGTATATGTTCAACAATTAAAACTCCTAAGTTTAGAAAACAGAAAAAAACTTTAAAAGCTTTAATAAATCCAGATTTCATTTCTACAATGTCTAGAGTGCCCAACCAATATAAAAGAGACAGCATGATTATTGCTTATATACTAAGTATAAATATATCTATATATATATGTAAATAAATACCCCAATAGCCTCTAGAATTAGAACTCATTCTTTTCTTAGACCCTCCTCTATCCCGTGGAGCAAAATCATAAAGGGTGTTTTGAAATATTGTTTTAGTTATCCCTACCAAGTTATAACTTATGCATTTCCTTTTTCTTTTCCCAAAACATGCTGAAAACTCATTTTTCTTGTCATTTCTCTGTGCCTCAATTTTTCCAATAGCAACATTTATCTCATTTGCTTAACTAATAATAAATATAGGAAATTGTCAATTGCCTTTTCAAATGAATAGAAGTAACAGACATAATTCAAGAGACATTTTTCTTTATGACTTCCGGTTGATTCTATGGACTTTGGACCAGCATTCCTTTTGTAGGGAGCATAAATCTGAGAGAGAGAGAGAAAGAGAAAGAGCCACAGCACCACTTCCAGCTTTTTCTGCTTATGTGGTGCTGAGGAATCAAACCCATGGCCTCATGCATTCAAGGCAAGCACTCTACCACTGAGCCACCTTCCCAGCCCTGAAAGTTTTTTAAAATACTGTTTTGTAACTCTGTAGTAGCTCTGTCAATAGGCTTTACCTTGTAACTGGAGGCAAGCAGCACAGGAGAGGCCAGCAACATAGGCTTGGCTGTAAATACCAAAAGTACTAGCTCCCAAATAGTCAAGAGGTTGTCGCAAAAGAATGTGCCGCATCTATTCTCATAGTCTAGTCTCAATGATACTCATCAGGAGAGGGGAAGATATTGAGCAAAAGCCGACTCTTGAAAAATCATTCTTGCTTTTCAAGGTGCAGATATTGACATCCTATCGGCTGGCAATCCAATCACAATGAAAAAGGACTGTGTGGTTGTTGCTGAGGTCAGGGGAAATATCCAATGTCCAACACTGACCTTCTCTGAAACCTTCCCAGGAGAGCTGGTATTCAAAAATCACCCTTCACCTTTTATAAACTTTGGATTCGATGGGGCAAAAAAAAAAAAAAAGTCCCACAAAGTAAAATCCCATTCAAAACTATATAGCTAGTGTTAATAAACTTCAGACTACTAATTGATTTTGTTGGTGGTGATGTGCCTGAGATTCAATTTCCTTTATTTTTGTTTATTCTTTAACATGATTGTACTTTTCTCCTGGCCATAAGCTGTCAACTTGTGACTTCTACTCATTATTCTATTACTAGTTTCTTTAGTTAACAGATAATGTAACAGTAGCTTAAGGAAAGTACCCCCACTTACCCAACTAACTTTTCATAAAGAACAAAGCTAAACCATGACACAGGCAGCTAGCTCCAAAGGCCATGCTCTGAACCACAAGAATGCATGAGAAAAAGAAGAGCTGACTTCTTAGGCAATTGCTATGATTACAACAAATACAACAAACACAAATACTGCATCTTGTCTGTGCCTCTTTCAGTGCAGGCATATTCTACCTCTACATATTTACACTGTCTGTGATAGGATACTAGATTGAGACTAGAAATGAAGACTGAACCCACAAAGCCATTTTGTCTATCACAATAACTTTTGTGCCCCAGGAACAAAGTTATTTCTTGGCTGTTTGTGAAATGTGAGATTTCCTAAGAAAAGTTAAATCACTATGGCAGTGGTTGCTACCAATGACTTCTGTTTTGTTTATATGCGCCAAGCACTTTAGCAACATGCCCTTATCACATTTATTATTTGCTCAGACCAATAATGTTTTAAAAGATTTACTTGCTCTTCCACATATCTGAGGCTCACACAGTGATCATAATTGGATCAATCTCTCTATAGTGGTTTTAATAAGTGGATTCAGGGAAAGCATTCGAATCTGATAGAAAACTGAGCCTTTGTAATTCAGTCTGAGCACAAAAATGAACTTTGGTAAATCAATAGGATTAACTGAGACATCTATGCTCGAGTGTGTTCCCCTAGGCTTAATGTATTTTTCCTCACTGCATTATACTTTAATGATGAATTTCATGCTCTTTCATGGTGTTTTAGCTGGTGACTCATAGGTACTACATTGAAGGAAAAGTGAGGAATCATGTGTGATGAAAGATGTGAATGATTAAAGTCACATCTTATGCTCAACATGAAAGCTGCAGAGGTCTCAATATCACCGTTCTAAATTACAGGTCATTATCAGGAAAACCGGCCACATAGAGTAAGGTTAGATGAAGCTGAGTGCAGTAGAAAGACTTAGATTTCTTAAATGTGTTTGGCTAAAGCTATATAAAGTTGAACAGGAACCAAGACTGAACTGGAATCTTTTCCTTAAAGGGATGCGGATAAGAACTGATTTCAAAGACAATTGCAAGAGAGGAACAGAGAAAGAAATCGACTAAGCTGGTAACATTCTGAAGCAGCCAAATGCCCATTCTTGGACACTCAGATTTCTAATATCAATACTGTCTGATGCCTGAACTTTTCTATTTGACTTGGTTTACAAAGAAGAATATGGTTAATTAAATCTTAGTCACCAGAATCTAAAAGGGCTGTGGTTTAAATCAAATATGGCACTTTTTTAAAAACCATGAACACACATGAATATTTCATCAACCCAATCATATAGATCAATATCCAGAAGCAGTATGTATCTAGAAGAGAAATCAGAAGTAAACTGAATTAGAGATAGCCACCTGATAGGCTTTGAAACTTGTTCCTAAAATGGATTTTTTTTTCAAAGCAAAGCATGGAGAAAACAGAGCCAGCTTCCCCCCAAAAGAAGACAAAGTTTCTTCCATCAACGCACAGGCAAGCTGTAGTAAAAACAGCTATTCTGCAAACAGGTGGTTTTTCAACTTTCCCTTAAGGAAGGAGAGGGGAAGGGGGAGGGAGGAGAGAAAAAGAGAAAGGGAGGAGGATTCTATTGCAGCCAGAGACGCAAAGAAAACACTCAGACAAAACAGAACCAACCCAAACAAGCAGTTTGCCTTAACTTGGATCTCTGCTGGGCCTGAGGTATCCTCCCGGTCCTCATTAAGGTAAAAAGGGAGACCTCAGCGAGAAAAGGCTTGGTGGATGTCTGTCTGTCTGCCCGAGGGTACAGCACTTTTTAGGTCATTCCTACTTTGTTTTCTACCCCCCCCCCGCCCCGGCCCCCACGGTTAAATGATTTCATAAACATGGCTAAGGAAAGCCTGCAGGCTGGCACCCCGGCGGCCTTTTCTTCCCTTCACCTGTGCAGATCACCAGATGCATCCATCTCACGTGGGGGCAACGCACAGGTGTCCCTGAAAAAAAAACCCCACCTAGGGGAAGAGATGGGGGAGGGGGGACCGGGTAGAATGGGTGCGCTCCGGTCCCCTACCACTCCGGATGTTCTGGGTGCGGGGATGGGGATGGGGGGGTCACTGCCACTCCGGGGGCCAGGACAAGACGCGCTCCCCTAACACCCGCTCCAAAGTCAGCAGTCCCCACGCACGGGGCACCCCTGCAGTCCCCGCCCAGGGAAAGTTTCCCCTCCGTCTCCCCCTCTTCCCAGGCCGGACGCAGCGGCCCCGGGGGAGGGTGGGGGGGTGGAGAGGTGGGGGAGAGCTGGGCCGGGAGTGGGGGAGTCCTCCCGTGCCCGGCGAGCCAGCGCGGTGGGTACCTCGATGTCCGGCGTGTCCTTGCTGAGCACCGGGGCCATGGCCGTCCAGGTGGTGGTGGGGGGGGGTCCCCTCGGATGCGTCCTGCAGAGTCCTGGGTGCTCCAGCCAGAAACAAGCCGAGTGACAGCTCGGCGAGCTGGAGCGCAAAGACAGCGGGAAGCCCAGGACCCCGGGCGCGGGGCGGGGCCTCGGCCGGACCACGCCCTCCGTGGGCGGGGCCAGACGAGCTGTTTTTCCTCCCCAGAGGCCCCGCCCACCCCGCGGCCACACCTCCTCTACCCCAGCTCCGAGCTTGTTTTCCTCTCGGTTGCAGGGACAATGGAAGGAGGGAGGGAAGGGGGCGGGGAGGGAGGCCTGGCTCGCGGCTCTGGCCTTTGCTCCCGAAATTGGAAAAGGCTGAGCTAGATGGGCAGGCATCAAAGTCCAGGGATTGCTGGAATTCAACCGTGGGCGGGGCGCCACAAGGAACAAATTGTTCTTTTGATTTCCTCCCCTGGTTGTTGAACCCCACAAGGTGTAGAAACCTGGTCTGTGGGACACTGGATCAAGGAGAACTTCCTATCCAGCAGCCAGCAAATGAGTGACCACGACTTTGGGGCTGAGGTTGTGTGTGTGTGTGTGCACTAAGGGCCTAAGAACTGAGGGTGTGTGTGTGTGTGTGTGTGTGTGTGTGTGTGTGCACTAAGGGCCTAAGAACTGTCCTTTAACTTTTATTTCATTCAAGGCTGGTAATCTACCAATTGAGCCCACAGTTCCCCTTCTGTTTTTTTCTGGGTAGTTTATTGGAGAGAAAGAGTCTTGTGGAATTTCCTACCCAGGCTGGCTTTGAACTGTCATCTTCAGAACTCAGCCTCCTGAGTAGCCAGGATTACAGACATGAGCTACTGATGCTTGTCTCTACTTACTTCTTTTAAGACACTCTACCCTTTGGCAAGATTGTGAACACTTTGGCCTCCTTTTTGTTATTAATTTTTTCATTAATTCGCTCACCAAATATATATTTATTGAGCAATGTGCAAACACTGTGTTAGGATCTCTGGACAGTCTTCAAGAAGTATAAGTAGTGCCATAAAATACAAATCAAGAATGGAAGCAAAATGTGATGTCTAGTTGGCAAGCAAAAGAAGCAGGCCAGAAGCTGTGTGCTGGTGGCTCACACCTGTAATCTTAGCTACTCAGGAGGCTGAGATCTGGGGATCATAGTTCAAAGCCAGGCTGGCAGGAAAGTCCAAGTGACTCTTGTCTCCAATTAGCCACCTGAAAACCAAAAGTAGTGCTGTGGCTAAAAGTGATAGAGAACTAGCTTTGAGCAAAAGATCTCAGGGACAGCACCTGGGCTCTGAGTTCAAGCCCCATGACCTACAACCACAACAACAAAAAGGAACAAGACAGAGTTCTGGAATGGGGGTGATTTGAAAGGCTAGAAAAAGTTTATAAGAACAAAACTTTGGGTTATCTTCAAGAACCTGGTTCTTTCCAGGGGTTAGATGTCTCTTTTTAGAATCAACCAGTCATCATATCATCATCATCACCATCAGAAACTACAAAGCTGAATAGAAACTTCAAATTACATGTGACTTCCTTTTCTCATTCTCTTATTTAATCCTTATCCTAGCTCTAAGGATTCAACTAGCTGAACAGATCTGGAATTAGCCCTATTTCTTTATTTTCACTGCATCCGTCATGGTCGAAGCTACTGGGATTTCCACTGTTATTCCTTGTTCTTCCCTGTTCCAAATCAAGCTTTCAAGTACTAATTGACTGAGGTCCCACAAATATGAACACACACACACACACATACACACACACACACACACCTACCTCACTCATTCACACAGGGTTTAATATTTCATTGATCCGTTGCATCCCGAATATGTATCACGAACTCCTTAGAGGCCTCTGAATAACCTGCCTTCCTCACCTCTTCAGTCTGACTTACAGCCACTCTCACCCTGACTCATGTACTAGACATTAAATAATCTCATCACTAGTCACTCAGCACATTGTCCCCTGCTTAGAACTCTTTGTTTTCACTCTTCTAAATCTTCCTCATTCCATTCCCACTCACCACCAGTAACAACTAAATCTACCTTGACTCTGATCTTCTATTGCATAACACCTATTTTTTTTCTTCACAGAACTGCCCATTTTTATTTACATGCTTGAATGAGGCTTGCTTAATATATTTTTTTTCTGGTTAGATTGTAAGCTACAGGAAGAGAGGTTCTATGTCCACTTGGTTGGTGACTGTAAACTCAAATTTCTAGCCTGGGATTGAAATAGAAAGACCAAGAACACTAGGTAATTGTAGAAACAGACTAGCCACTGAGGTTTGTTTATGCATTAAGCAGGTAACTTTAAAAACTTTAATTTTCCTCTCCGTGTATTCCTCCCAGTGTTTATTTGCTGCTTAGAACTAAGTCACAATAATGTGTCAGTAAATTCCTAGTTAAGCCAGGCACTAGTAGCTTACGCCAGTAATCCTAGCTACTCAATAGGCTGAAATCTGAGAATTACAGTTCAAAGCCAGCCTGGGCAGGAAAGTCCATGAGACTCTTATCTCCAATTAACCACCAAAAAACCAGAAGTGTCTCTGTAGCTCAAGTGCTGGTAGAGTGTTTGCCTTGAGCTGAAGAGCTGAGGGACAGTGCCCAAGCCCAGAGTTCAAGCCCTACAACTGACAAAAAAAAAAAAATTCTAGTTAGTTAAAATATTTCAAATTAACTGCTTCCTTTTTCAGAAAAAAAATTTAAAAGTACCCGAGTCAGATGCTCTTTTATCTCCCTGTATTTATACTACAGTGCATATGTGCGTACATACATATACACAATGCATGTATTACATATATGCATGTTTACATATTAAGAAATGCATATCTCTATATTCATATGCACGTGGCTTTTGTGACATACATGTTGTATACACTTATAGATGATTCCTTCTCAGATCTAATCTGTAAAGTTCAGTGTTTAGAGGCCTTCAGAGATGCGGACACCTGTGCTTTCTTAGGTTGCACTTTGATGCAAATGTTAAAAGTTAAGCAATGCTATTGCCTTATGGGATACACAAATCCAATTTCCCCTTAAGAATAAGACACTGTACTTCTGTATTTGAGAAGTCATATGGAGAAATAAGTCCAAAAGATGCTACCTGTTAAAGGTAAACAGTTTTGTGAGTGGCAGTCAGTAACTAAATATACAATTCAAATTCCATTTTACCATGCCCCAAGTTTAGCAAACAGATGTATCTTGTTCTCAGATGTTTAATGAGGACCTTCATCCACATTGCTCACGTGCCACAGCTAGACCTTGTGATCAGTGATTAAATCTAATAATATTTGTAATCCATTAAAACTCCACATTAAACACAGTTGTACCTGTAAATAATTCAAGCGGTGGAACACTTCCTGCAAATGCATTCACACCACACTTTTTTTTTAAGTTGTAAATGATGATGGCATTTGTCAAGCTGTCCCTCCATATGGAAGCACGGCGAAATATCAGGTGTTCCACATTAATTTTTTTTGTAGGCTTTGTGGAGTCAGCTCATCTCTCCATGTAATAGTTTACAGTACATGAATGAGTATTATTATTATTACCCTAGTCAGAAGTAGGGCTTCTGAGTCATCTTTAATTTCACATCTGAAAAGTTATCCAATATCACAAATTTAGAAACACAATAAAAATTCAGATTTCCATATGCCTTTATCTTTCCCCTGTATTCTGGCATTAGGCTTAATTCTTTTGCATGAATTTGGAAGATGATTTTCTTCATAAAAACTTCATTGGATCTTTAAGCTCATGTTTTCCCCCATCTGACACTTGGGAGCTAAACTATTTCTGTCCAAACTGACCAGAAGGATAACCAATAACAACCACCTGAGTCCAAATATTTTTAGTATTCCCCCTCAAAAAAGACCAGAAGGCACATAGGAATTCATATTTCATGGAAAAAGCCAAGAATAATTCTTCAACTACATATAAGCCCATGTTGTGTAAATGTCCTAAGAAGCACCAGATAACACAGAACTAAAATACCTTAGAAATGTTCTTTTTTATATATACAATGGCATTCTATGCCTCCATCAGAAAGAATGACACTACCCCATTTGTTAGGAAATGCAAAGATTTGAAAAAAATTATCTAAGTGAAGTAAGCCAGACCCAAAGAAACATAGGTCCCATGGGTTTCCCTTATCTGTAATAACTAGTATATGTCTGGGACAAGCAGAAGAGGTCAAAAGCTATGTACATATGACTGTATAACGTGATGCTAAGCGAAATGAACCCCAAGATAGGGACACAAGATATTTTATCTTTCTTGTTGTTCTTTTGAATGTGCTTATAATGTACTATGTGATTTTTTTTGTTTCTTTGCATGTTCTTCCCCCATGGTATAACCCCTGTTTTCACTGTATTTGATGTCAGTGTCCTGCATCTAATTTGGGGTGGGGAAGGGAAATAACAAAATGCTGGAATAAGGATACAGGATGACTCATTGTTATAATGATATGTACAAGACACTATGTTGCAAATGAAATTTACAACTTTGCAGGGGGTGAAGCGGGATGAGTTCCTGAGTTGGGGAGGAAAGGGATGGTAGAGGAAAAACAAAGGAGGAGGTAACAATGCTTGATAGGAAATGGACGCATTACCTTGCTCATGTAACTGTAATCCCTCTGTACAGTATCTTTACAATAAAAATAGATTTAAAAAAAGAAATGCTTTTTAAATAATTATTTTATTATGTGTTAGTGATTCCTCAATGTTCAGTAAAATAACTGTCTTTACTATCATAAACCTTTACACTAGCTCAAAAACAAACAATGCTTTGAGTAAGTGGGGTTATTGTGAGAGTGGAATGTCAACATGTAACCAACATCATCTTGAAAACTGTGGTTTCCTGAAAAATCAGTTAAATATTCAAACAAAAATAAAAGTAATTCTCCAGTGCTCACATTCTGAGAAGGCATCTGTGGCCTGTTACAATTGATTTTGGTAGTCAGTTTGAATGCAGCGAGACACAGCCAGAAAGATGGGAATGATCTTTTGTAGGTATATCTGGTAAGGGGGTTTCCAGAAATAATTGACTGATTGGCATGCCAACTGAGAGGAAAGACCCTCCCTAAATGTGAATGGCACCTCCAACAGGTGGACGGAGAGAGCTCTTCTCCATATACACGTTCCATTTTTATGATGGAGTTTAGGGCATCTGTTGTCACCATCCATAGGCATTGACTTAAAGTTTGTCAGCTTTTGGATGGAGACTCCCATCAACAACTCCAGTAGGAATTTCCCAGTCTTTGGCCTTGGATAAAGGTTGCAGAGTTGGTCTAGAGTTCTGTTTTCTTTGTTTTGTTTTTGTTTTGTTTAGTTTTGGACTGAACAGATACTGGTTTTCCTAGCTCTCTAGGTTGTAGAAAGCCATTGTGGGACCCTACAACCTCTGTTTAGTGTGGGCCAATCTAAAAAAATCTCACAAATATACATATTCTATTTCTCTTCATCTAGACAACACTGATACTCTGCCTGTGAACAATATCAAGCAAAATTCAGTTTGAGTAGGTTGCTAATAGCCTTATCTACATAAGATGGTGGGAAAAGAAATGCTCTGGAATGAGAACTTCCTGAAACAATTTTCCTAAATCCTTACACCCTTTTCTCTTTGGCTTTTTGTTTCTCTTCAGCGTTGTCTGGATTCCAGCAGCTAGCATTCAAAGGAGTTTCTTTGTTTTCTTGTTGGAATTTTGCTACTAATACTTTCAAGTTTATTTGTATTGGAGATTAAGACAGAATTGCACTAAATTATTCATCATTCTCTCTGGTAATCTAGTGGATTCTGTGATATTTCTCACAAATTTGAACCTATCCCTCAGCGCTCTCTCTCTCTCTCTCTCTCTCTCTCTCTCTCTCTCTCTCTCTCTCTCTCTCAGCTATGGTAAGTTTTGGTGATGGTTAGCAGTTCTCCAGAGTCCCTTTTGGGAATTTGAGTCTAGCCAAAGAAAGCCATCCTACCCAGAGTTCATGAGACTGCCTATAGTAGCAGATATTCCATGACTAGTGGCTATCAGTGTGTAAAATGATTAGTTGAATTCAAAACATCTTCCAGGGCCCATCCAAACCTCTGAAATACCTCCAGGGACCAAACGAGATATTTTCTAGAACTGCAATAAAGTTTTATTTCTCCCTCATTCTGTACGACTTCATTCCCCAACCAGCTAGTCTTATTCAGATGGCTCTTTGCAATACATAAACTTCCTGCATGCACTTTTCTGTCTTCAAGTCTTCTTCTCAGCGGGCCTAAGTGCACTTCACCATTGTATGTTACCATCATGATTTGTACATAGAGCATGTGAGGTCATCTCTGAACACCATATTTAAAGTTGCAGCTCTTTCCCTACATCCACTATGTTCCCTTTGGCTTTTTTTCTATTTACTTCATGTTAATAATGTATTTTAACTATGTGTGATCATAGTATTTCAATTCTTGAGGGTTTGTTTTGTTTTGCTTCTCTCTCTCTCTGCTCTATTTAAAGTGTCCCAATCCACCCCAGACTATTGCCGAAACTCAATATATATTTCTAAGTAAGTGACTGATACAGGTAATAAGTTATTATCCCTTTTTGCTCTTATACTAATGGTTAGCACTCAATATTGTACATTTAAGTTTTTGTTTCATGTACTAAAGACAACTGTTCAAGAGATTGTGTCATTTTCATCCAAATCGATCAGCTTACGAAGTGTCTAGAGTCATTGAGACGTGATTTAAATATATGTTGATTAAATGAACATTGGGCTAACCCTGCAAATATTTATGTCATTTTCCACTAGTACCCTTCCAGTGCACTTATTGGTTTTGAAAATTGGAAATTTATCATACATATATATACGCATATCAATAAAAAAATCTTACTCAATCAAAGCTTACTCTCAAATCCATTCCCTGTTCTTATTCTGGCCTCAATAACTCACTGGTAATGTTTGATAAGCATAATCACCCATGCGAATGTTCTTATTGTATGTTTAAGAAGTTTAAAAATATTTTCCAGTTCTTTATGTCTAGTTTTCAACATGTTTTTAAGAATTTCATTCTTTGTCTTTTAAAATGTTCTGAGCAATCTCTTCTCCTTTATTAAATATGTCACAAAATTATTTTAATATATTTGCATACAGTCTGCAGAGTTGAAAATAAGATTATTTGGTAGTTTTTATCTTAAGCAAAAATAACTATAAAACATTTTATGTTTTTTTAGAATCATTTATGGGTGTGAATGTGCATATGTATATAAGTATTTCTGTGTATATATATATGTACATTGCTATAGATAGATATTTAAACATGAGTTGTGCATATTTATACAAATATAGGTATTTATGCCTAATTAAGCCATCAGTGTACTTTTTTTAACCTACTGCCAAATATCATTATGGAACTCATAAATTCAACTGTCTTGTTATGGGCTTCAACTAAAGGATTCAATTAGAGTTTGTAGGAATGTTTTTTATTTATTTGTTTTTCTTAAGAGGAGGAAGGTTTGGGTTTTACTGATTTCTTTGAGTCTTCCAAATGCATTTCACAATGTGAACTTTGATAAGTGTCCAAATGGATTTTGAAACTAAGTAAATTGAGCTGCTTTTTGAGACCCATAATTTATTCCAGCCATCTGTCTCTCTCTCAGTTTCTCTCTCTCTCATACACACACACACACACACACACACACACACACACATGTTTGTTTCTTAAAAGCTTTATTATTTCCCTTTGCCCACTTCCCTACTCAGTACCGGTCTAGAACAGAGCATCTATATTTCAAGACTAACTTTGATCCCTTAATAACATAATACACATTTCCTTTGAGGAGTGTCTTTTTGGTATCACTATTTGCAACTGGGCCTGTGTGGTTTCTTTTCTTTTCTCTTTAAATGTGGAACCCAAATCATTCTTTTGGCATCATACTTTCTATTTAAAGGCCACCAAATGTTTCTTTCTGAGTGATTGTATTGAGTGGTTAGGATCTTGGCATCCACTATTGTTCTCAGGAAATATTTTCCTGGCCCAGAGTTGTTGCTTCTGGATAATGAAGGATAAGGGTGTATGGACAGCCACCTTCCAATCTGTACTCACTTTAACTATCATCGATTGCTGTGTTGCATCCTCTGATAAGCCATGCATGCTTAATCATTAATTTTACTTAGCACTAATAAAAATAGCTAGCTTTATTGATCATCCCACTGTATGACCAGGACATGATACATGATCTGATTTAATTATCCTAATAATTTGAATTGAAAGATAGAAAAATGGACACTCAGGGATTTTGTTGGAATTTCAGAACTTTTCTTTCTGTTTGAAAAAGAATTGCTAAAACAATAGAACTTGGATTTTTGTGTTCTGAACACAGGGTAGTATACACAGTGAACTTTTAGCTTTCATCATGGATAGTACTAACATTTGGAGTTTATTATTTTGCTAAACAGGGCATTAGATTCCATGTAGTAATTATCATATAGTTGAGGAAAGTGAAGTTTAGTAATGTTCATGCACTATTTTCAAAAGACTGATAGGTAGTAGGTAGGTATTGGATCCTTGCCCAGGCCCCTTTCACTAAATTCACCTTTTATTTTGTTCTTCTGCCTCTGAAAAGAACAACTATCAACGCTCTTTTTCTAAGAGGGGAGAACTGCAGACATATCCAAGTATAACTTACCACATTAAGAAGAGTGAGGGAAGAGGTGGGTAGGGGAACGATGGGTGAGAACATATAAAGGAGTAGCATTGATCAAGACAATGTGTATTCATAAATTGCATTGTTAAATAGCAGCTCCTTCATACAACTACTTAAAGACATGTGTATATATATATATATATATATATATATATATTCTGTTCTCTTTTAGTTCTTTTTTATTCTATTCTCTTCCACTATAGTCTATCAACTATAATAATATTAATGTTTGGATAGTGACACATTTATATTATGGCTTTCATGCTATAGTAAAGAGCAAACATATATGATTCTGTAAATGCTACATACATGAATGTATGTGTCAAATTTAGGTAAATATATATATATATTTTTTTTTTCAGTGGATACTCTAGGGACTTTATGCCTGTGAGGTCTATTACAGATTTTTTGACACAAATGCATGTTAAATACTGTATCATCTTTGCCCCATCATTCTAAATTGCTAAAAAAGGAAGACAAAATCTGAAACAATCCTTTGGATGCAACAATGCAAAGAACAATTTATATTTAAAAGGTCATTCTTCTTAGAATAATGAAAATGTAACTGATGTGATAAAAATAGAGAATGATTAAAGAGTCTTCCATCACTTAGCCTAGAGAAGATAAAGATTTCAAACTTTGAATAAATTATTATGTTTAAATAAAGTTTCAAATATATAATAATGAGCAATTGTTTTTCATTCTGACATCAGGTGAGGAAGTAAGTTTAATAAATTGTGAGACAATATAATTAGATAGAAGAGGAAAAAAAGTCTTCTCTATGTTAAAGAAAAATAGTAGTTTACTAGTATTTTTATTTACTTATTATCTTTATTCTTAGACACACACACACACACACACAAAATAACCTATGCCACCATTTATCTCAGTTTTCCACAACAAAGAATTAGGCATCATGCTCTCATGTAGCTGTTTCTAATTGGTGTGTGTGCGTGCATGCATGCCTGCATGTGTGTGTGTGTGTGTGTGTGTGTGATGATATTGGGGCTTGACTCAGGGCCTTGGCATGTATTTACCAGGCTTTTTCTCTTAAAGGCTGACACTTTACCACTTGAGCCATACCTTCACTTCTGGCTTTTTTGCCAGATAATCACAGATAAGAGTCTCACAGACTTTGCTTTTTGGGCTGGCTTTGAATGGCAATCATCAGATCTCAGCCTCCTAAGTAGCTAAGATTACAGGCAAGAGCTACAAACACCTGATACTATTTCTAGTTTTTGGCTGTTAAAAGTATTGCTCTCTATTTCCTTTATCTCTCTCTGCCTTTTATAATCACAGTATCTTAAACTGATAGCAATTTGTTGCTTTTGTTTGCAAGCATATCTGATTATAAGATTGATTAGTCACCTTTCTTTTTTACATTCAATTGTCAAGAAGTAAAAATGATGATACACCAGTCAGTTTTTCAGGAAAATGGGGCTTTCAAAGTTAGATCACATTCATAATAAATCCCATTAGCATTTGATACAACTAAATTGATGAGCTAAATAAGACATAGCCCTACCCTATTCAAGACATATCAATGGTTTTCACTAAATTAAAAGTAAAATTCATTCTCTATTTTATTTATTTATTTTTTAATTCCAGGATCTTGTACTTTTGCTTTGCTTCTTCCCTACCACTTGAACTATACCTCTACTTCTGTCTTTTTGGTGGTTATTCAGAAATAAGAGTCTCGGGGACTTTCCTGCACAGACAGGCTTTGATTTCAGCTTCCTGAGTACCTAGGATTACAGGTGTGGGCCACGAGCATCCAGCTAAAACTCCTCTTCTCTGGGATGTTCTACAGGGACTGAGTTGATCTGAATCTCTGTACATCTCTACACTTCATCTGTTCCTCATTCTTCACAGTGGTTACTTTGGCTTCAGCCAACATCTGAGCTTTTTTCCATTCTCTATTCTTGGATAATACAAATTGCCACAGAGCAGGCAAACATTCAGTGATACTGTATCATCTTATTCCACTCACATGAAAGGCTTTGATTTCTTCCCATCACTGTCTCCTGAACACTAGCAGTCACCGATTCACACTTCGTTGACACCTGTGTTTGCATACACATCAGACACACACTGTCAGATGATCTACGTCATGAATACTTCATATTCTTTGATATATAGCTTACACCTAGACTAGGGTCTGGCACATGAAAGACATTAAATGAGTCAACTAAGCGTAGATATTTCTGCCATGTCAAAAATCTGATGTATAATACTTAAATTTGTGACTCTAGCCAAAGTTGTGACTCTAGCTTCTCATCTGTGAGGTTTGTCATCATGGAAAGAAAACTGTAGTCTAAAACTGAAGTACAATTTGTAAAACTCATAACACATATTCTTTCTGAATACACTGAATCACCGCTGATACTCTTCATCTATATTGAGACAGAATCTCATTATGTAGCCCAGGTTGGTCTTGAACTCACTATCCTCATACATCAGCCTCCTTAACACTATCACAATCAACTAAAAAAATGCATTATGAAGATGGGCGCCGGTGGCTCATGCCCGTAATCCTAGCTACTCAGGAAGCTGAGATCTGAGGATTGCAGTTCAAAGCCAGCCCAGGCAAAACAGCCTGTGAGACTCTTATCTCCACTTAACCATGAGAAAACTGGAAGTGGCTCTGTGGCTCAAGTGGTAGAGTGCTTGCCTTGAGCTGAGGAGCTGAGGGACAGTGCCCAGGTCCAGAGTTCAAGACCCACGACTGACCAAAAAAAAAAAAAAGCATTATGAAAGCTAGGCTCTGATGGCAAGCCTCTCAGGAGGTTGTGCTGTGAGGACTGTAGTTTGAAGCCAGTCCAGGCAGGAAAGTCCATGAGACTCTTATCTCCAATTAACCACCAAAAAGATAGAAGTGGAGCTGTGGTTCACGTGGTAGAGCACTAGCCTTGTGCAAATAAAGCTCAGGAACAGCACACAAGCTTTGAATTCAAGCTCAATACTGGCACTGAAAAGAATATATATATGTATGTATATGTATATATATATATATATATATATATATATATATTAAAGAAATTTACCCTAAATTTTTTCCATGTAAAATTAGTTTTTCTTCTTTCAAGAATATGATTCTGTCTTTGATGTGAGAAGAATATATTCCATTTCTTATCTGAGAATTTATTCCATTCCTTGTCTCAGAATCTCATTGAGATTCGCATGTCGCCTGGAATACAAATTGTACTTTGTAATCAATCAGTGTTTAATTGCTGCTCGAGTAAACCCTTGTAATCAGACTTGCTGTAAAAATGTTAAGGTGTTCAAAAAGCATAAGGTGGCATTTTTCCCTCCTTCTTATTACACCTGTGTAACTTCCATTAATACTAATAGGAGACACAGCTGGTCGTCAACAGGAGATTACAGGTTGCTGTTTAAATCATATTTTATTTTTATACCTTGGCAAGATTTATGCATTGAAATCAGGTGGCCAGATTTTTGCTCCTGTTAAGGAATCTTTTACTGTGAAAGTAGGAGAGGAAGGGCAAAAATTAAGTCTTCGCATTTTGTTTTGTTTTCTTTTTAAATTTTAGGACTATAATAACTCAAAATCCAAACAGCAGCTTGTCCTTCTACAGTCTGTCTTACGCTTTAGCACCAGCTGGAGTCCTTCCATTTCTAATTTGCTGTGAAGAATTAAGTGATTGGAGACCCATACCCTGGAGTATTTGACCTCCAATGTCAACCAGCTAGCTTGCAATTCCCTGGGCTGAAAAGTTTCTTCGGAATTGATTTGAACGAACATCAGTTAAAAAATACTCAGCAATATAGTGGTAAGTCGCAGAGCAGATCTGACTTATGACTTTTATAGCCAGGAAAATAAGCACATGGTGGAATATGAAAGAAAACTTAAGGCACATGGGAAACTTAGTGATCAAAAACGTTGTGATAATGGAGACTTTCACCCTAAGGTCATCCGTCTAAGTATGGCACAGAGGGCTTTGCTGGCTGAAGACAGTTATTTGTGGCACAGGACAGCTCTGTCAGAGCTTCTAAGCTCCATTCTTTGCCATCAGGTCCATTTGTCAGAAAACTGCTATTTCCATTATTTCACTAGAATGCTGGCAATCTGAGAGGAGAACAGAAGGTCTAGGGATGAGGTTGGAGAAGCAAGCATCCATGCTTTCCTGAGTTCAAACAAGTCTCTCTCTATCTCTCTCTGTCTCTCTGTCTCTGTCTGTCTCTCTGTCTCTCTCTCTCTCTTTCTTATTTGTGTGTATCTTGGAGCTCAAATTCAGGGCCTGGGAACTGTCCCTAAAATTTTGTGCTCAAAGTTACTATTCTACCAGTTGAGTTACAGATCAACTGTGTGTGTGTGTGTGTGTGTGTGTGTGTGTGTGTGTGTGTGTGTGTGCTGGTTAACTGGAGATAAAAGTCTCCTGGACTTTCCTGCCTAGTCTGTCTTTGGACTGTGATCCTCAGATCCCAAGCCTCTTAAATAACCAAGATTACAGATGCGAACCACCTAATGCATCTTTTTTTTTTTTTTAAACTAGTTGTAGTGACTGAGAAGCTGAGAGGGACCATAAAGTCATCTTTTGTCTCTGCTCTATTTCCCCATGCTGCAGTCTCCAGGTAGGTCATCTCCATTTTTCCTCTCTGTATCCAACCTACTTCTTCACATTATTTAATGCGTTCCTTTTTCCCACTGTGAGACTTCTCTTCATAAATCTCATCATCCTCAGAAGATATTCATTGTGGTTGGTGTTATAAAAGGAGAGGAAATTGGGCCTTTTGAAGTTGGAGTTACTTGATCTAAATCATCATGCCAGAGATACTCAAGTTTCAAGCTGATATTTAGAACTTCCCATGCTATTGTCTTAACCAGGATTGGCCACAGCCTCATTCAGTCTTCATATTCTCTTAGGTGATCAAGCCATTTGGGAACATGAAGACCTAACAATGATGTACTTGAAAATACTATATCCAAGATATTGTTTGAAATTATGAAAACATAGGTATGAAATTACCATGCCTATACATGGAACTCTTTATGTGAGTGTGTGTGTGTGTGTATGTGTGTGTGCGCGCGCACCGCTCCTGGGGTTTGAACTTAAGGCCTGGGCTCTGTCCCTGAGCCTTTTTTGCTCAAGGAAAGCACTCTATCATTTGAACCATAACACCATTCTGGCTTTTGGGTGGCTAGTGGGAGATTGGAATCTCGTGGATTTGTAATCATAGGCTGGTTTCATACTTCAGTCCTTAGATCTTAGCTTCCCAAGTAACTATGATTGCAAATGTGTGCCACAAACACCCAGCTAAACCTTGACTTTAATTTGAAATGGAACTTAAATTTAAACTCCTTGCTATTACAGTATCTAAGATTGAATCTTAGATAAACAGAAAACATAAAAAAAACATAATCTATGCCAACTTATCACTTTGTGCAATTGGAATCATTTTAATAACTGAGTTTTGATCTGATTTTTTACTTACAATTAAATATGAATTTTGGTAGATTTATATTGTTTTTATCATAATTTGGATATTCAAAAATACAACTGCAGATTAGGTTGTGCTAAAGTACAAATTACTATAGAAACATATAGGCTTACTGCCATAAAATTCTATGGCTCATTTATTGTACATATCAGCAGAGTACCTCTCCTCTATAATCTGCCAGAGAACATTCTATCTATTGTTTTTACTTTGTGGGTCATGTCTCCTTCTCAATCTCTGAGACAGGTTAAAAAAGATGCATGAGCTGAGCTGCTGGTGGCTCATGCCTATAATACTAGCTCCTCAGGGGGCTGAGATTTGAGGATTGTGGTTTGAAGCCAGCCCAGGCAGGAAAGCTCATGAGACTCTTATTTCCAGTAAACTATTAAAAAGCCAGACATGAAACTGAGGCTCAAGTTGTAGAGCATTAGCTTTGAACAAAAAAGCTCAGAGACAGTGCCCAGACCCTGAGTTTGAGTCCCAGAACTGGTGCACGCGCGCGCACGCACACACACACACACACATAAAATGTAGGAAATTTCTCACCTCAAAATTAAATCTTTAAATCAGCAATGACATATGTCATTGCTCCTCAGTCACTGCAATCTGTAGCCAGAACAAGGAATATTATTCCATCTAATTGTAAAGAGGACTGAACACTGCAAAGGAACTCATAGAATATTTTATGTAACCAATTTAAAGCTTCTTCCTTTAATAGAATTCATTCAGCTTTATACTTAACAAAGTTTTCTCAGAATGTCGGTTATCAAGGAAAGTATTCTCCCGCTCTTTCTAAATGTTATCCTAAAATTATGTAGTAGTTCCTTAATCCTAGATTTTAGATTGGTTCAAAGAACAATCTCATTTTTATTTTGAGTCCTTAATTAGCCAAAAGGCACAAATGAACTCTCTTCTATTTTTTTTTCTTTTCTTTTTCTTTTTTCTTTTCAGTCTGGAACTGGGAGTTGAACTCAGCAGGCCCTGAAGCATTTGCTCTTTGGCAGGCCTTCTACCAACTGTGCCATTCCCCCATCCCCAAAAATCTTTTCTAATCGTGTGATTCTTCTCTTCTACACAAAGCTGCTTTTAAGTCTACATAGTTGAAAAAGTGCTAGTGTTTCAGTAAGGACAAGGCACCTAAAAGCTATAGGACTGTCCTGTCATAGATTCAACCCTCAGCTGTGATAGAGGTTTCCATAATGATTGGAGAGTTGAGCTTTCTGCTCACCAGTTCATATGTATACGTACAATAAGTGTCTCTCTCTTGAAGACAAGATTCCCAGAACTTACTGGTCTATGGGTTCCCTTAACAAACATATTATTCTGCTTCTGTAGACACACTGGAACAGGGAGATATGAGGAAAGGAAAACCAGTCAAGGTTCAGGCTCTTTTCCTTAGATATTCACAATGGAATAGTATTTCACCCTGGGAAGGAAGGCTTAGGCAGGTAGAAATTGACTGACCACATATGTACACAGATCTTACAATGTTCCTATGACCTTAGCTTTTAAAATATAGAAACTAAAGTCTGAATTGTTATTATTAAGAGAGTTTCTAGATGGGGGCCTGGAATGTGTGCCAGACTCGCATGTTAAATCAAGCCTGGATTCCTAAGCCTGGTGCTATTTAGAACCGGGGAGATATTCCATTATGTGAGTCTACTGGGAGGTGTTCGGGTTAGTGGAGGTCAGAAGGTACTTGGCCTTGAATGGGAGGGCAGGATTCTGGGCCCTTGCTTTTCTTTTATTCTCAGTAGCTCCCCAGCTATGAGATGAACAGCTTTGTTTTGCCCCATGTCCTATCTTGCCTAAATGCAAGGATGTCAGTTACTGAAACCTCAACTCTGAGTCCAAAGGGGCCTTTTTTCTTTTCCTTAAGTGGATTTATCTCACAGTATTTGTTACAGTGACAGAAAGCTGAATATCACACTGGTATTCTGTTCTCACAATCCGCAGCTGAAGCTATAATCCTCCTAGCTGAGATGTGGAAAGGCAGAAAAGGAGGTAGGCGAACAAGACGCACACCCATTCATCCAAACATCATTCTGTGACATGCTTTTCCATAAATACTTGTTATTATTCACTCTGAAAGAAATGCTGTTTTGTCTGCCAAACTAAGCAGGTCCTTTACGGAAGTAATTTCCAAACCCAGAATATATGCTCACAAGTATTTATAGCTGACTTTCTGCATGTAAAGTGGCAATATTTCGCACCAGGCAACCCTATCCTCGACTCCAAACTTGATTGTCCCATGTTTATTTGGGATCCCAGAGCCCAAATTCTCCTCCAAGAATACAGAGCACAATTGTTCTTGACCTGAGTCTTTCACTTGGAGATTTAGGCAGTCCCAGAAATCAAACATTTTAATATATTGTTTTAGAATTGGTGGTGGTAGAAGAATGAAGTGCATTTATGGTTTTGTTTAGATCTTACGTTGTTTGGTTGTTGCTACAAGTGTTTTGTCTGTTATTTGACTCACTGTTTGTAAATGTGATACTCCCCCCTCCCCATTCTGTGTTTCTAAGAAGTCATTTCTCTACCACTTAATCACCTCCACTGCCCATCATACCAAGAGTAGAAAATAGCTTTTATTTCGTCATTCTTGTGAAGGTCTTGCTTTTGGATTTTTTTTAAAAAATAATTAAGCTGTTATTTGCTTTTGTTTTGGTCAGTTGTGGGACTTGAACTCAGAGTCTGGGTACCATCCTTGAGCTTTTCTGCTCAAGGTTAGTGCTCTACCACTCTGAGCCACAGCACCACTTCCGGTTTTCTGGTGGTTAATTTGAGAGTCTCACAGACTTTTCTGCCTGGGCTGGCTTTGAACCGCCATCCTCAGATCTCAGCCTCCTGAGTAGCTAGGATTATAGGTGTGAGTCACCAGTGCCTTGCATAAGCTGTTATTCTTGAGATAGGAAACTAAGTAAGGGAAGACTGGGGCAAAGAAAGTGAAGAGCTCCAGGAACTACTTGAGGATGATGGTTAGAAAGTGGTTCCTATCTCTATTGGGAAATGGGAAGGAGAGGAAAGCAGGAAAGGAATACAGTGTCTGCAGAGCCTTGTATGGTTCCTTTATTTGAATATTTTAAATTGTGGAAGAGTTCTATCTAAAAAATTATCCATAAAGAGTTCTTTATGAATCTCACATGTATTATTACAACACCTTACAAGTAAAGCAATAAACTATGAAGCTCTTACTTTATTCAGATTTCCTTAGGTTTTATCTAATATTTTTACTTTTTTAAGGAGCCTACTTGTCAACCGCAGAATAGTTAGTATGTCCTGGTAAATTCTTCTTAGCTTGTCTTTTTCTCAAGTTGCCCTTATTTTTATGATTTTTTTTTCAGGAGGACTATTAGGTAGTATTTGACAGATGTTGGTGGAATACTTTATAGTAATAGAAAATAGGGATGTATCTGATGTTTTCCTCATGATGAGGCTGGATTAAGGATCTTAAGAGGGAAGACCATAAAGTTAAGATTCCATTTCTGTCACATCATACCAAAAGTATGTCATAAATATGATTGCTGTGAATGTTAAGCGCCATCTCTTTGCTGAGATAGTTTCTCACCTTTCTCCACTGTAAAATTCTTTCCCTCTCTTTAGCCATGCTGCATTTATTTTCTTCAAAGAAAGTAATGTTGGAAAGCCTACACATAATGTTTAAAAGAGAAAAAAAGCATCGATGGGAAGGGTTGAAACAGTTGGGGAAGCTTATGCAAGATGTAGGTTTTTGAAGCAGTGGTACTCACTAGACACTATGTTGAAAATGAACTATACAACTTGTGGGGAGGGTTCAGGAGGAAAATCTGGGAGAAAACAAGGGAAGAAGTGACACTGTTCAAAGAGAAATGTACTCATTACCTGACGTATGTAACTGTAACCTCTCTGTGCATCACCTTTACAATACTTATAAAAAGAAAAAGTGAAAGGTAGACCCAGTGAGAAAAAGAAACACAAGAAATAGATTTTGATGAATGATTTGAGAAAAGGTAGACTACCAAGGAATGATGTCCCCAGATCCCAAAGGACTAAGTACTCAAAAATTACAAAAATTATTTGGCTTATATGTCCCTATTGATTTACTTGTTTAACCCCTTATTCTAATATGGACCAACATTTATATTATACTTATAATCCATACTATTTTGTGGTTTTGCTCAGACATTTCCAGCAATGGACTTGAGGAGCTCTGTCAGATTCTGTATCCTTTACATTATCATGTGTATGCATGTGTTTATGGGTGTGTGTGTGTTTGTGTGTTTGTATGTGAACACTTCCATGATTTTGGTACTGATTATGTTCAAAGTTCATCTATGTTGTCTTCCCAATGATTCAAGACATCTTGCTTCCTTTGAATAGAGCACAGTATTAGAATCAGTATCTGAGCACCTGGCTCTTCATGTGCTGTGGGAGTCTCATTCTTCTAGGCCACCTGCCCCTATTTATAATCGTTTCCTTACATGCCCATCTGTAATGTACCTTATATAGTATGTATATGAAACTAAACACGAGCTTATGTTTCTAAACCATAGCTGTGGTGAGCATCTTAACCATGTCCCCTACTTTTCTGCAACCCTCCACTCTAGTGGTGAGGACCAGAGCTCGACTATTCACCATCTTTTACCTTGTTATTCAACTCCAGATTTTCTATATAGCAATATCGGAATGGTTAACCTATCCTTGCTCGAAAGTACCTTTGATCATCATAGCAAGATGCTCATCTATAATACCATTTGCCTTAAGTTTAATCTAATTTTTGAAGTTGCTTCAGTCAGTAATTTCTACTAACCCTTTCAGTGAGGTTAATTTGTCCATTTGAGATATGTTTAGATTCTTTTGGCATGGTTTCATCCTGCCCTGGAATGCTTCGATCCCTTAAATGATTGTGTCTTTAAATGCATATCTTAAGGCTAATTCTTATATATGTCACATAAAATAGTTTCGTCACCCTAAAATATCACTTGTAATTTGCTTACTCAAAACCTGCCTTCTCCTGGAATCCCTACAATCCAATGTTCTATTTACTAACTCGACAGGTTTATCTTTTCCAGAATGTCATGGAAACAAAATCATATAGCATATATGACTGACTCAGTAGGAGCTGTGCATATTTCTGTGGGGCTCAATAGCACATTATTCTTTTAGCCCTGGATATTATTTTGTTGTATGGAAATACAATAAGTTTATTTAATCTCTCACTAAAAATATTTTAGTTGCTTCCAGCTTTGGTAATTACATATAAAGCTCCAATAAATACTCATATACATAATTGATTTTGAGCTCTCTACTTTGAAGAGTTTTACTGAGTTGCAATTTATATATCACAAAGCTTGCTCTTTTAACATGTATATTTCAGCATTTTTAGTAATTTACAATACTGCACAGCCATTCCTATTCTGTAACTCCAGAATATTTTTACTACTCCAGAATAAAACTTGGTACCAATCACCAGTTCCTTTCTGTTCTTTTCTGCTAATAACCTTTGGGAATCACTGAAATATTTTTGTTTCAGTAGAATTTTCTGTCTGGATATTTCACATCCATGTGCTTATATATACTGTCATACTTTGGGTCTTTTAAGTAATGTAATATTTTCAAGGTCTGACTATGTTATATCATTGATCAATCAATATCAATAAATGCTCATCCTTCTTTATATATGAATATTATTTCATTATATAACTATGTTGTCCTGTATTGATAGTTTCATCAGTTGATAAGACATAAGGGTTGTTTCCACATTTTAGCTATTAAGAAACAGAATAAACATTCAAGTGTGCATTTCTGCATAACTATTTTCATTTTTCTTGAATGTATACCTGGGAGTATGTTTGTATCTGATGGTATTTGGATATTTAACTCTTTGAGAAAGTTTCAAACTGTTTCTCAGAGGAGGTGCACATCTTACATTTCTTCCAGTAACACATGAATACCAACATATGTTATTATGAATAATTTTATTTAATTGTAGCCATCTAATACATATGAAGTTGGGACAGAAATCTCTCTGAGGCTTTGATTTGCAGTTCTCTAATGACTCCTGCTGCTGGATCTCTTGTGCATGTTTAACTTGCAGATGGAGATAAGTTTGTTTCTTGTGCTAATCTTGGGGCTTGAACTCAGGGCCTGGGCACTGTCCTTGAGTTTTTATTGTTGTTTTTTGTTTTATTTGCTCAATGTTAGTATTCTACTACTTGAGCCACAGCTCTCTTTCTAGCTTTTTGGTAGTTAATTGGAGATAAAAGTCTCATAAACATTCCTGCCCATGCTGGCTTTGAACTGCGATCCTCAGATCCCAGCTTCTTGAGTAGCTAGGATTTTAGGCACGAGCCACCAGTGCTGGGAAAAGGTAAGTTTTAAAATCAGTTCAGGAAGTACCTAGAAGAACTCCTGTTGGATTTTATATTAAAAGTATGATTTTTCCCCTTTTATCCGGTAAATTTGATTATTTAGGCTAATTTTGTCACAGAAGCCTTATATATGTCATAAAATAGTTTCATCACCCTAAAATATAACCAATATATGATAATTCCTACGTGTTCTCTACCATGGCACTACTTGTTTGCACAAGAGTCCTCACAGCGACCATGCGTGTTAAAGGCATTTGGTGTCTGTACATGGAGTGAGATTGCAGGTATTCACTGACTAAAGACCAATCAATCTTGTGCAGTGTGTGGAAGAATCTTGCACAATTAGAAAAATGTCTTATCCCAAATGTCACTGAACATCCGAGATGAAAATAACTGCCAGACACCCGAGTAAATAGGAACCGGATGATAGAAAAGTTCAAAGATAGAGCTTGAAGTTGAGATTTGATAAAAGCTATCTATCAAAAGAAAATAGTGACTGGGAAGGACAGATGATAAAAATCTCTCTCCTAAATGTGTTTTTCCTCTTTATTCCCTGGGACTTATCTATGTGATAGTGCTTTAAAAACAAGTCCTACAATCCTGGAAAGTCTTGTTTCCCTTATTTATATCTTGTTTCTTCATCCTGACTACCTAACAATATTTAGATTACTTGAGTCAATTGCTAGCTTTTGCAATAAGAAACTTCAAACCAGTATACTATTTTTCTTTGACAAGGTGAAAAGGTATGTCGAGAATAGAATTTAAAGAAGGTGTTCAAGTTCCCACATTTCTTTGAGGTTATTCATTATAAGCCATTAGGGCTAATATTTGCATTGTGGTTAAAACATGACAAGTAATTGTAGCGTCTTTAAATATTAACCTAGAAGCTCATTATTTGGGATGTTTTGATTAATTATATTTTCTAGGTGATGCTAATGCATTACTTTATGAAGTAAAAAAATATGACTATGAAGTGACTTCAAATATTTGGATAGGGAAAAGAAACTAGTGATTTGCATGTTTATTCAAAGTATGTAGGATATTATTCTAAAGTATTAGCTAATATTTTAAACCAGGATTTAACACAAAGCAAAAAGAGAAAGAGAAAACAAAAAGAAAACTCAATTTAACACCTCTTGGTTAGAATTAGAGATTAACTTGTGGTGCAGTGGAAATTTATGAGAAGAATAACCAAGTCACACTCAGTACCTGCATTAAAACATTTTCATTCCCATTGACTTGGATTTTGCATTTTGCCAAAATACTGAATTCATTCCTTGCACCAGCAATTAGAGATTAGCATATATTGTTCTATATTACTGAAAGCCAACTCATTAGGTAGTAATTAAGCCCCGTGATTCTTGTTTCATTGGTGGCCCTCTAGCATTCCTGTTTTCTGGAATCTATCCCTTGTGCAGCCTTCTAAGGTTGAATCTGGGCGCAACCACTGGTATGCACAATCCAAGTAACATTGTTCTAGTCCCAGGCCTAAAGTTTACAAGTGTGTGAGCTTATAGTTCTGCACTCATTTCTGAGTCTCCAGGCAAGAGATTTAGTTATACTTCAAGAAACACCAAATAAGAAAAATAGTAAACCCAGAGATTAATGGTAGCCAACAGATAGCTTTCTCTCTCAAGGTCTTAATGTCTGTGCCACCCAAAGCTGAGTCTTCCATCTGAATTTACCCCCTCCAAACTGTTCAACAACAAGAAAGCAGAGAATCAATAGCTGAGACCAGCCCAGACCACATAACTGCAAGTAAACTAAGTCCTTTCAAGTAAGGACATTTTAGAGTATTTAGTTTTGAAGTCATGAAGGCATGATCACATCAGCACATAAAGATATTACACATATAAAAGTATACAATTTGCCAAGAAGTTACAAAAAATAGAAGGTGAAGACATGATGTATATTTGACCTCCAGTTTTATTAGTTGGGTTATGGTACGTGTCTTTTCTTTGAAAATTTGCAAACTCTATTTTAATAATCTTTGGATTGTCCAAAATATGAAGTTGCATCTTTGCTATATTTATCATTTTTTTAGACAAATGAATTCTCTGTGTGGTCACATACAGTGCTCCATGATATAATTTCCAATCATTATGGCAATTTAGATATACCTGTACAATTCAAGAAAGATGAAAAACACTTTGGTATTAATAATTGGTGGAAAAAATAATTGTTAAAGAGGTCTATGACATGACCCTAGTCAGGGAAGCAGCCATGAACCTGCCATGAGGATTTGGTTTGTAATAACACTGAATGGGTGAAAAGGATTTTAAAGAAAATACCCAATGATACCCTAGCAAGGAATTTTTTTTTTTTGCCGGTTTGGGGGCCTGAACTCTGGGCCTGGGTGCTGTCCCTTGGCTCTTCAGCTCAAGGCGAGTGCTCTACCACTTGAGCCATAGTGCCACTTCTGGCTTTTTCTGCTTATGTGGTGCTGAGGAATC
>NW_012267458.1:859634-918876 GCF_000151885.1 Dipodomys ordii
GGAAACAAAGGAGGAGGCTACAATGCTTGATAAGAAATGTACTCATTATCTTGCCCATGAAATTGTAACCCCTCTGTACAGTATTTTCACAATAATAATAATAATAATAAATAAATAAATAATAAGAAAAAGCCAGAAATGTCACTGTCACTCAAGTGGTGGAGTGCTAGCCTCAAACAAAGCGACCGTGCCCTGTCACAGATTTCAAGCCTCAGGACTGGAAAATAAAATAGTTTTACGGTTATCTAATAAGAAGATCACAGGAGACTTAAAAAAACCTAGTATCTTTTGCTCTGTTACTAATAAGTGTAGTTAGTAATATGTGATACATTTAACTGTAATGTAAGGTAAATGTTTTTGTTAAAACAAAATAACATGAAAGCAGCAAAGCGAAGAGATAAAAATCAAGGAAGAAGTAGTATATTAATAACTGAAGATTTTGCATAAGCCACATTTCTGTTTCTGGCTCTTTTAGTAATTTATTGGAGATAAGAGTCCTCCAGACTTTCTGCCTGGGCTGGCATCAAACTGCAGTCTTCAGATCTCAGCCTCCTAAGGAGTAGATAGAATTACAGGCTTGAGTCACTGGTGCCCTGCCCTTGCTTTCATTTTTGAGATGATGTCTTGCTCTGCTACCAAAGCTGGCCTCAAACTCTTTGGGCTCAAATGATATTTCTGCCTGCTAAGTAGCTGAGACCACAGATGCCTACAACTATACCTAGCTTCTCCCTGAAGTTTTCTTCTTCCTTTACATGTCAATGTCTTACATGTGTATCTGAGTCATACTGATCTAATAAATCAACTGAAAAGTTGGGACAAACTGTCTGTATGCTTTCTCTGCCTTGGGAAGAGTTTGCCTAGAGTTGGAATTGTTAGTTTTAGTTCTTCCTCGAATCCAGCAGAATTCACAAGTAGAGGGGAAAATTCAATTCTCCAACAGATAAAGAATTGTTTCAATTGTGTTCCTTCTTGAGTTTAGGCCTTGAAAATAATTTGTCCATTTTTATTCAACTTATCAAAGTTGTTTATAACATTTTTATCTTTTGTTTCCTTTTGTTCTTTTGTTCTCAATGTTCAGATGCAATAGTAAGAAGGTAACCTAAAATAAAGGGTTGCAAGAAATGAACCATTAATTATGAAAGGGTGACTTCATTGTACTCAAAAACTGACATGTTGAATTGAAACCCCTTTGTATAGCCACTTAATAGAAAGCAATTAAAAAATCAAAATCAAATTGGAAAGCAAAAGAAACCTCAAGAAATGAAAGGAGGAAAAAAACTAACAAATTGTATTAAAGAGTGAATATCCATGGACACCCCAAAGCTCTCAATGATGCAGAATGATCTTGAACAAATTAACCGAGAACAGAAGAAGAGAAAAATGCAACAGTGAATATTACACCGGACACATTATCCTACTGTATTACACCCAACAATAGAATTGCATATGATGAAATTTGAAAATCAGGTGAATTCCATGGATTTATTTCTACCAGAAATACATACACAGATCATGTACAAATTTCAGTGGGCTTCAAAATGTCAATATAATAGCTTACAATAGCCAGGTACTGGTGGCTCACGTCTGTAATCCTAGCTATGCAGGAGGCTGAGATCTGAGAATTGAGGTTCAAAGTGGATCAGGAGAGTCTATGAGACTTTTTATCTCCAATTAATCCCAGAAACCCAGAAGTGGCTTCCTTACTCAAAGTGGTAGAGCACTAGCTCTGAGCAAAAAGAGCTCAGGAACAGAGTTCAGGCTCTGAGCTCAAGCCCCTTGGCTGACCAAAAATTTTAGCTTAACATAACTTCTTCTTATTGCATCTGAACATTGAAAACAAAAGAGAAAACAAAAGGTAAAAATGGTATAAACAACTTTGATAAGTTGAATGACAATGAACCAATTCTTTCAAACACCTAAACTCAAGGAGAAATACACAATCCAAAAATGCTAATATTGAGCTGATGCTATTGTTTCCTTACATCTCTGAGCCTCTCACATAGAGTATGTGAATATGCCATCATTTAAATAAAGCTTAGTCTCTCTGCCAGTACCTTGTGTAATTATTTAACAGATATTAATTTTCCACTCCTTCCAATAATCCTCTGAGTTACACATGCTGTTACTTTTCTTCTTTTTACTGACAGGAGTTGAAGAAAGCAAGATTGAACAATTTGCTCTAATTTACACATCCCAGTAAGAGTTGAATTTCAAACAATCTGGTCCCAAGTTTGTGTGATTGAACACACACACACACACACACACACACACACACACACACAGAGGAATCAGAAAATAAATATAAGACCATTAACCTTTTTATTCTCACATGAACTTATCAATATCCTGAAGAAGTAGTGTTTTGTAGAGCATAATACAAGAAAGAGGCAAAGTAATTAATCAGGTATTTTGAATAACACATAAACATATATGAAACTATTTTGTACACACAATTATTTAAATGAAAACTAATATGCAATACAGGAAGTATTTACATGGCTTATTTCATTTATTAGACAACTAGAAGTATCTCAGTATATTAGAGAAGAAATACAAATGGAATATACATTCTATATTCTTGGATAAAAATAAAATAAAGTGAATAGTTGTTAGCTGTATTAGTTGCGATATTATTATAGGTGATGTTGCAGAGCCCTTCAACGAGATAGAAGTTCATCAGTCTCTCTCACACAACTGTTTCCTAAGTTTGTAGAATAGATGGGACATGTCCTTCATGCCAGACATTTTGACCTTGACTTCTACTTTCTGGTTCCACACCCATCACCTGCCACTTCTGCAAAGGGGTTCAAGGCGACTTCTCTGCTCCTCTCTCTTCCATGTCTGCATTCAGGTGGTAAGAGGAAGGTGTAGTTTTTCTTTCCTTCTCACCCAGCATTTTCTCTCATCTCTCCTCTTGGAACATGACAACTCTCCCACTTCTCCACATGACATGCCAATACCTAATAAAGAGAAGCTGCAAATGGTGCTCTGATAAAAGGATAGCACCCTAACAAAATATAAAAACAGATGTTGTGGTGCTGACATTACCAGGATGTCTGGCTACTCTAAAAGAAAAAAAAGAAAGAACCTCTGTTAAAGCAGATAAAAGACAAAATCAAAATTATAATTACAGAAACTTTACAACTGAAGACTGGTGGGGTGCTGCCAAGCCCATACTCAGAAGAAAATTTAATGCTTTAATGATGATTTGTATTAAACAAGAACGAAAACAAGTGAATTGATCATTCAAGTCCCAAAGCTAGAAATAACTCTCTTAAATGAATATAGAAGGGAGGAGCTGATAAATATACAATTGTAGATTAATAATTTATAAAAACAAAAGCACAGTTGAATGATAAATAAGTTTGAATGCTAGCTCTTCAAAAGATCATTAAAGGAGATAAATTGCAGACAATAAAATTCAGTTAAAAAAAAAGCCCTGCTTTAATGTTACATACGATGGAGAAAATACCACCATGTATGCATAAAGGGCAATTAGAAATACTAAGACAGCCTGATACAAACCAGGACCTTCATTAATTTGTTTTGTTAGTTAATATATGCTGTCTCCCAAATGGCACTTGTTAATAAAATGATTAATATATACATTTATTATAGTAATAAGATAAGTTTAAGAAGACTTTGAGAGATTCAAACCATCAAAAGCAGAGATGGTAGGAGAGCAGTATTTTTATTTTTTAGAATCTTGTAGGTACTAATGAGTTTACCTGTGTACGTTGAGTATTTATGTAAATCCTAGAAGAAAGGAAGTGCATTTCAAAATGGAGGAAACAGATTGGATGAGATTGGTCAATTGCTTCATCTCCAGATAAATGATGGCGCTGATGCTTGCTTGTCCTGGTTGGTGGCCTAGACAGCTAATATTCTTTGTGCTAATATGCATTGTGTTTCCTTATTCTTCATAAGAAAGATGTTTGCCTGCCATGAAGCTCCTCCTGAATGCTCATCTCACATCTGAGTAGGCCCATCTCATCAACTTTATTAGTTTAAGTTTTAATGATTTGTGTAAACTTTCTTTTGGACAAATATTTCCTTGAGGCCCAAGTACCATCCATTTTGCTCCTAATCAGTTGGTTGTTTTTATCCTTTGGGTTCTGGTGGGTTTTATACGAGACTGTGATTCTCTGTCTTTTTGGTATGAAGAGATCAAGAAGCACATGTCAACTTATCAAATTTTCTCCTGCATGTTATTTTGTACTTATTTACTTACTTTTGCTTTTACTCTTTTCCCTAAACTTTTTTTTATTTGGTATTTTTATATCTTTATTTTACCAACTATGGTCTAAATATTTGTGTAGGTTATTTAAAACAATACATGTGCTAGGAGCTGTGTACTTCATTTAAAATTACGCATATTAGAATTGTGGATATAAAAGTAAATTGTAATTCAGACACTTTCAAATCTTTAGTTGCTTTCCTTACATTTTTTTCTGCCTTCCTAAGAGCTTATTAAATGTTGGTGACATTATACATGTAATAGTAGCACATTATACATATAATAGCAGTAACAAATTATACATGTAATAGCAAGTAACACATTATACATGTTTAAATACATCTCTATTACATAAGTGTTGGGTCTGTTATCTATGAAAAAATAAAAATAAAAAGAGATGACTCCTCTCTGAAGGAGGGTATTATTATATGGAAATGTTATTGTAGCCAAAAATTTTGAATGATAAGCATTCAATGATAAGTTGTTAAACTTGTTATGCTATCATTTATACTTGTAATCCTAACTATCCAGGACGCTGAGAATGAGGATCACAATGCAAAGCCAGCTCAGGTAGACAAATCCAAGAGACTCTTAACCCCAACTAAACAGCAGAAAGTAGCGGATGACAGCTATGAGCAAATATGCTGAGCATGAGTGCATATCCCTGAGTTCCAGGATCAGTACCAGCACAAAAATAAAACTAAAGTAATTACTAGTCTCACAAAATGGTAAGATCATGAAAATTTAAAGAAAATAAGATTAAAAATGGAAGGAAAAAAAAGACAAACCTGTGTGCTGGTGGTTTAGGTCTAAAATCCTAGCTATTCAGGAGGATGAAATCTAAGGATCACAGTTTGAAGCCAGTTTAGGCTGGAAAGTCCAAGAGACACTTATCTCTAATCAACAAAAAGCTAGAAGTGAAGCTAAGACTCAAGTGGTAGAGCACCAGCCTTGATGGAGAAAAGCTCAGGAAGAGCACCCAGGTCATGAGTTCAAGCCCCCATACCAGCATTCACACATGTGAGCACATGTGGGTGTACACACACACACACACACACACACACACACACAAATAGACAAAAAGGAAGAAAATAAGGGATGAGAAGTGGTTTAGGAATTCACAAGCAACAACCTATAGGTAAATGTGATCAAATTCTTCAAGTAAGAAAAGATGGAGAAAAGTAAAAATATTAAGAATTTCATCAACAAATGAGACACATAGAATTAAATAAGTGAAATGTGAACATCGTAAAATTTCCTTATGTGTGTAGCTGTGTCGCATGAAGAGGATCAGAGAGAGATGCAGAACAGCAGTATCTGAACATACAATGGGCTCCCACTTTTAAAAAGCAATACAAAGCAGCAACCATGGAGGTAAGCACTCTGGGCAGACCTAATGGAAAGAAGACCAAAACCACACACAGGGTTTTGAGATGCATGCATTATCTCAAAGTTAAAATTTTCTATCGGAAAAGGAAAGAGCTGGAAGTCAACATGTACGCTTTCATTTCAAGAAGCTAGAAAAGTGAACAGAACATTGGACACAAAAAGTAGAGTGAATAAAATAAGAAAGCTAAAAGCAGGAATCAATGAGATAGAAAGAAAACCCATTACAGAGACATTCAATAAAGCACAAAGTTGTTTTTGATTCTGAATAATAAAACTGCTAACCACCCACAGTGTTGCTCAAATAAATAAGATAAAACCCACTCACCAATACCAGGAGCAAAAAATAATGATATTGCTATGGGTTTGAAAGATACTAAAAATTAATACTGAATATCTGGAATGTCTTTATACAAATATATTTCACAAAATGGACAAACTTCTTCAAAAATAAATTTAATATAATGTGAGAATAACACCTAGATATGGGGATAGCACTGTTTTAGAAATCGATTCTAAATTATCTACAAAGAAGCATCCTCTCAAGTTGAATTCAGCATGAAATTCTTCCAAATACTTAATTAGAGATAGCACCAATCCTCTATGAACCCTTCCAAAAACTTACAAAAAGAAAGAAAGAAAGACACAGACTCCTTCTTTATTGTATTAGGCTTACATAAGACTGACATTAAAACCTGGAAAAACTGTAAAAATTAAATCACAAATCAATCTCATTCATTAACATAGATAGAAACAAAATCCAGAACAAAATTTTAGCAAGCTAAATATAGCAATGTATTGAAGTGATTCAACTTTGTTTTCCATCCACTGTAGTGATGCTTTAGTAATAAAAAGTCAGGAGAAAATTATATTCATCAACTTAAAAAAAAACTAAATGCCATCCATAAAAAACAAAAACAAAACAAAATAATAACAAAATAATGCCAGTAGCTGAGAGCAAGTGAAATCTTCTGTTGAAAATTGACTAGCTGCTCCTAAGATATGTGTAGAATTGCAAAGTTTTACGAAAAGGCAAGCAGTCTTGTAGAAGAATAAACAGAAGTGACGTTCATTACCAGTTACCCTGTGTTTCTGTCAATGACAGTGTCTGTGGGTGTAAGATATTGACAAAGGAGCAGACCAAAGGAACAGTAGAATCCAGAAGCAATGTAGCATTCATGAGGACCAGGGTCATGAGGGGAAATGTTAGTGGTTCTGTTGAATAGTCAGATTGAAAAATCATGATTTGTGACAACTACTTCAGCTCCTATGGAGAAGTAAGTTTCAAATTCACTAACATTAAGGATTGTTGATAAAACATCATAAATCCCCAGTAGGAACATCCATAAGATTCTTATTTCCAATTAACCACCAGAAAACCAGAAGTGATGCTTGGCTGAAAGTGGTGGAGTGCTAGCTTTGAGCCAAAAACGTCAGGGACAGTGCCCAGGCTTTGAGTTCAAGTCCCACACCCAACAAAAAAATGAAACAAAACAAACAAAACACATCATAAATAGAATAAAAACCAAGACATTCTGACAAAAGATACACACACACACACACACACACACACACACACACACACACACACATATGTCTAAAGGATTTTATATAAAATGTATTTAGATTATATTAAGAACATCTTCAACTTAGTAATACAGAATCCTACAGTTTATTAGAAAACCTAGCAAAGGTTTTGACCGGACATTAACTACACAAGCTACCCAAATGACCTATAGTTATGATAAATGTGTTTGATTTCACTGGCCACCAAGTTTACATAAATTAACAAATTGAGTGGGTACAGTAAAGCGTTGAGATGATTCTAGAATCTATGAGGATGTGATACAATGCAGATATCCCAGAGTCCTAGTGAAAATGTGAACTGAAACGAAGGTGAGAGGATAGACGGAGTGTTACTGAAGCTGTGTGTTTGTAATGCCAACCGCCCCTCGGTACAACCGAGAAGAAATTAGGACACATATTCACAGATTATATGCATGTGTTTTAATGATCACAGAAGCAACCAGTATTCATTGTTAGCCAAAATCTGAGGGAATACTCATCCAACAATACTCATACGCCAAATATGCATCAATATTTTAAAAACAAATGAAAGGTCAAATGCAATAATTCACAAATATAATCATGTAAAATGATGAAAATAAAAAAACTAAATAATATTATTTTATGCAAAAGAATAAAAAAGCCCTAGCAGGGTCATAGACTTAAGTCAAGGAAGAAAAATGTACAGAATTATAAGACAGTATTATCTTATTACTTACTTAAATTACTTACTTAAATTTAATTTATCTATTCCTATGTCCCATTTATGTTTAATTACATTTCTTTGAAGAGAAATTTTATTCCTAGTGTTAGCATACCACATAGCATAGAGAAGTTCTTTCTTTTTGTTTTTCTTCCTTTCTCGGTTGATACCTGAAAGGAAGCATTTAAAAAAGTAAACAGGCAATCCTAGAATGGCTAAATGATCTACGTTATATAATTTGCAATTCAAGAAGAAAATTACAATGATAAAGTAAGCACTTAGCATGCATATATGATTGTACTTAGATTCTTGGGCATACTGGCAAATAATAAGCCTAAAATCACTTACACAAATAAGGAAGTAAATCACACTTTAGTTCAATGCCATCACAGAAGCTATAAAACTCCTACCTGCACTTTTTTGAATTTGCAAATATTGATGTTTTATATATGCTATGTATTGAATCAAAATGGTCATCAAGAGAGTGACCAGTAAATATTTAATGGACTTGTGAACATTAAGCCTATTATTTTTAACTTGTTTCCATTATAGGTAAAAGGAACACTGGAGAAAAAAAAATCACAGTGGTGTTTTCTGCTGAAGACACCAGGTTTTTAAAGCCTCTGAACTCATAAAATTTTTAAAGCTAATAGCAACCTTATAAATTATTTCACTCTAATTTTACTAATGAGATTCAGGTAGAGAGTGTTTATGTGACTTTTCCAGTTCTTGGAGCTGGCTAGAGCGGACTAGAACCAAACTCTGTCTCCTACTTGTGATCTGTTTCTTCTCTACAGTGCTATTGTCAGCTTATTTTTTTTCTCACTTTCGGGATAGTCAGACCTCTGCTTTATTTATTTATTTGAGTGTACAGAGATTTCAACACAGGGCCTATATTTACAAGGCAGGGGCTCTACCATTTGAACAATGACTCTACCCCTTTTTTGCTTTGCTTTTCAGATAGGGTCTCTTACTTTTACCAGAGGGCAGTCTTAGACTATGATTTTCCTATCTATGTCTCCCACATACTTGGGATTAGACACATGTAAACAGGGTCTTGCTAACTTTGTGGCTAATCTGGTCTCAAACTAAAATCCTCCTCACTCTGGTCCCTCAAACCTCCACTTAAAGAAAGGAAAAATAACATGTTCTACTCAACTTTTGAGCGTCATCCTGGAGAACTGGATTTTATTTTTTAAGTCAGCTGTGTGCTTTTATTGCTTAATTTTAGACTCTAATCCTTGGGCAGATTGTTTCCTTGATAACCAGGGAACACAAAACAGTAGCTCTGTTCTTCCTTTTACACCCATCTTCAATGGTAACTGATATTTAATAAACCCAAATAGCCACAGAAATTATATTACAGAGCAGAAAGCCATAATGATTCAAAATCCCTTTCCCACAGCTATGTAGGTCCTTACGGGAAGATTGGACCGAATAAAAGCTTTCAGCTGCTCCAATGCTTGGTCCTGCACTAAAATCTATCATGTTCCTCATCTTTCCCCCAAATTAAAATATCCATCAGGGGACAAGGCCCTGACATTATCTTTGAATACACCTCTGGCTTAAGTCATTTTCTGCTTGATAAAAGCACATCCTGAAGGCAAGTATTTCACCTGGTCTCATTCCTGCTCATGACCATTTCCTGTGTCTGTAAACGCAAGCAGCTATTTGCTTCTCAGAGATTCATTTCTTTGACTGCATTTTTAAGTGTCTAATGTATTCCTGGCATCTAGGAATACATTGGTGGGCACAAAAGATATTAATTTCTTTCCTTTCAGAGCAGGTCCAACAGGGAAGACAGGCAATTAGGGTAACCAAACTCACTATGGTGCTAGCTTGAATCCAGAAAGTATGGAGTATTCAAGAATACAGTAGGAGGCGAGTTTTCTTTTCTTTTCTTTTTTAATAAATCTGTGGGTGATTAATTGGTGACACAATTGGTGGACAGGTCACCTTGAAGCATGGAGATACTTAGCTGGGATGGCTTTTTGGGCTCTCTCAACCTGCCTTTACCAAGATCAAGCCTCTTTACATGGTCTTCTTGGGGATCAGAGACAGCAGCCCCTCAATATATGCATTCTTGTTAAATACTGACATTAGCATGCATGCTAAAGTTCTATTTGTCCAATCACATCGAAGGGGGAAAGAAACTCGTTTTTGATAAGAGGAATAGCATATTGCAAAAGTGTGTGTGTGTGTGTGTGTGTGTACACAGGGATAAATAATTTTTTTTATCTTAGCAAAGAATCCATCACAAAGTCTTTGAAGTAATTAATGTCACACAATTTGATTCAACTTCAGTAGTTGCCTTCGATACTATGGAATTTTTTTTGAATTGATTTGATAACGATTCTTGACAATAAAATGATCCTCCCACTTTGTAAACTACTGCAGAAAATGTCTGTGGAGAACTTAGTTGGAAATGTTGTCAACAATTACATTCCTATGACCAGAAATGAAAGAAGAATCTTTTAAGGATAAATAATCCATATTGAAAGCTTCCTAGATTAAAGAGTTGTTAGCTAGGCAACCAAGCAAGGCTGAGTTCTACACTTTAATCTTTGCTTAAATTCCTTTTTTTTTTTCTTGTAGAGCTTACCTGTAAAGTTTTAAGTTATATATACTTGTCTGTCATCACGAAAAACACAGTGGCTTCTGGCTCAAGAGTATTGTATTTTAGCTTTCTGAACAGTGGGGCATGTGGCTGTAATCCAGCCTCATATTAATTTATCAAGAAGTTTTGAAGAACTGAGGCCGTGGATTTAATCTAATTCAGAGGAGTCGGAAAACAACCCATGGGATGCCCTTGAGCTCATGCTCCCTCTCTTCTCCTTCTCTCATCCCCCCCAACCTCCCCGCTGCACGCCTCCCCTCCCCCCCTCGCCTGTCATACACACACATAATACTATGAAAGTTTTCCAATCTAATCATATAGGAGAAATACAACTATTAGGTACTGGTTATCTCTATGGAAAACTAATACTATCTCATCTGTAAGATAAAATTAGTAATTTTTTACAAATTTTCTATGAGTTTGATGAACTAATTAAAGTTCATTCTAGTGTCTTAGAAGTGCAAAAGGTTGATGTTCTATGTACTAGGCTCCATCAACATTCATTTGGACCTATCATCTATTTTTTTTTCAAATTAAAAAAGAAAAGAAAAAAAACACTAAGCCTCATAAAGGTTACAGATTTTGCCAAGGGTCTAGTGAGCAAAACTGGAAACCTGGTAAACTGGTATATGCCAGTGGTATAAACTGGGAATTTGCTTGATTTACTGATATACTGGCAATTTAGGGGTGAACTGATTGCTTTGATTTAGGGCTGCCAGTTTGATTGGGCAAATAAGCTCATGTTGGTTGAATTCAATAGACCAGTGTGATGTCATTGTTGGCAACTGATGCTACAAGGCAGGGGGAGGTGGCTTTGACACTCCCTGCTGGAACCACAGGGTAATGGGAACAAGGAGAGTTAGGACTGACCAGAGCTCCTGCCTGTCCACTCAATCCATCCTGTAAACCATCATACAATTAATAATGCCTTTCTAATACAATAAGTGAGTCATTTGACAAAGCATAGCAATCATCCATGCCAGGAACATCTTTAATTACAGGAATATAGATTTCTCTTTACTCTATTTAGGAAAATAAAGCAGGAAACATTTCCTCGGAAGCACACAAATAATATTAGAGACCAAGAAAACAAAACTTACATGTATCTCTTATTCATCTTCATGATTTCCCCCCGCCAATTGTATCTCTTATTTTTGGTTTGAGTTTGCTTGTCTTTGAGAAAGGATCATATTATGGACTTCAAGTTTTCTTTGAATTTACTATGAAGCCCAGGCTGGCCTGGAGCTCAAGATCTTCACCAGAGTGCACTGCATGCATGCACTACCAGACTTGGCTCAATCTTTATTCCTTTGTAAGTTTTCTCAGTGCTTCTTCTTATCTTTTCATGGTTACTCTTTCTCTTAAATGCATGTATGTGTCCTTCAACACTTTTCTTTCTTTCTTTCTTTCTTTCTCTGCCATTTTCTTCTTACCTTAGAGTACAACTTGTGTACTTGCACACTGGCTGGCTCACTAACATTCTGGTTTCAACAATAAGGAGCAGATAAATAGTTCCCTATTATAAAAGTAAGGTAGTTTCCTGTTTAAAAAAATTATTTCCTGGGCTGAGAGTATGGCTTAGTGGTAGAGTGCTTGCCTAGCATGAATGAAGTACTGGGTTCCATCCCTCAGTACCGCATAAACAGAAAAAGCCAGAAGTGGCACTGTGGCTCAAGTGGTAGAACTCTAGCCTTGAGGACAGTGCTCAGGCCCTGAGTTCAAGCTCCAGGACCAGCAAGGAAAAAAAAATCCCTCTGTGCATAAGAGTTTCCTTATTTAGAAATGGATATGATATAATGCTTATTGAATACTGTATGTATGGTTAATCAATTAAAAAAAATCCCAAACCACAAGGGTAAGCACAGAACAATGATGCCCTGAGAGATGATATGATGCAAAATTATTTGAGGTTGAAAGAAAAACATGCAGCGACAGGACTGAGTGACAGGAGCAAGTTCAAACCTTTTGAAGACAAAACAATAGCATTTCTGAACAAAAATAAGTAAAATCAAATGTAAGTATTGTCTTTACATAACATGGTTTACAATAAGAATTTTTACACTCCCTTCAAATAACTAAAGTAGTCAGAGATTCTATTTGGTATTGGCAAGGATTGAAAGAATGACAGGTTAGAAATTAATTTTTTCCCAAGTGATTTGACACATTAAGATTAAAAAATAAAGCAAACATGGAAAGAATGTCCTTCAGAAAGGTGGAGAATAATCTTATGAAAGTGTACCTGTGATAAAAGATACAATATGTTTTTACTTCACCGGAGCAAATGAAGAGTTTTAAAATTCAGGAGAAATTCTATTCCTTCAAATGGATGAATTAAAGTAAATGGACATGTGACTTTTTTTTCATATGCTCTTTGTAGACAAATAAAAGTAAAAATTAAGGCAAATCTTGTGGCAAAATGAATCTCATTGAATATTTTCTTTTTCCTTAAAGGTTGAATATATTCTGTGAAATAGAAAATACATAATGCTTATTTTTTTAATTCAAGAAGTTAAAAAAAAATCTCTTACCTTTTTCTTGAGTGTCCTTTCTATGAATCCATTTCAAAATGAGTGCATCTTGCTTTTCTTTAGAAAGTATTTTTTCTATTACATAGCATTTCCTAGAGTTTTGAAAAGTTGCATGGTTAATAAGAATTTTTTTATCTGATGCATTCATAAGTACATCCAGGAAAATGAAAATAAATAGATAGGAAACAGCTAATTTAGAAGACCAAGGTCCAAATAGAATTAAACAACCAGTAAGAACAATACAGAACTCTGAATCAGGAAATGAAGCCTGCAGTGAATTAAATCTTAAGTAGTAGTTAATGCCAAACCTTATTTTAAACCATAGATTAGATCAATAAAAGGGATATAGTACAAAGTTTCTGTTTTGTGTGTTTATATATATATATATGTTTGTATGTATGTATATATATATATTTTTGACCAGGTTTCCCTTCCTTTTCTTCAATATGTTGCTGATGTGTCACAGAAGGCAAAATTCCTTCAGATCATTGGAAGATAGTTGAATAAGACAATGATATCTCCAGCTAGGTAGGAATCCTGGAAGGGGAAAAACAATAATTGACACAAAGTTTAACCAATATTCTTAAAGTACAAATGTTGGTTCAACAAGAAAATAAATTGAACACAATACGTTTGCTTGTTTTTTGTTTTCCAAAAGCCTAGTGATCCCATTTGCTTTTCCAGTGGTTTTATTTGTTAAACTTCATGTCGCAGCAGCTGAAACTGCAGCTTCACAATATGTAGTCACATTACTCTTTTTTTCCCCCTTCTATTTCTAACTTGACTTCTCTTGTATATTATATTACACTGTTGACCTACATACTTTTTCCTCGTTGAGCTTTGGTGTTTCTCTAAGTGTGTGTTTACTCTGTTATTAGTACTTACTAATTGAGAACCCAAGGAAGTTCGAGGAGAATCTGCTTTTGCATAAAACTGTGGACTACAGTAAATCCCCTATCTCTCTTAATTATGGACTGAATTTTTATTGACTTGGAAAACATGACATGACATTCTGAAAACCTTAGGATAATTCATTTTAGCAGCAAAAATGTACCCTTAGTGAATATTAAATCAAAACATATTCTTGTTGAAACAAATTATGAAGGAGAAGCTGTGGAGAAAGGTTAGTTAACACCAAAGATAAAGAAAAGTCAGAAATAGCCACAGGAAAAAGAGAAAAGCTTTATGAATGAGAAGAATATGACCAAAACCTTTAAAGAAAATGTAAAATGCACATCTTGGCTATGTACATTTCCATGTTTTCTGGGCTTCATTTAAAAGGAATATATATATATGTGTGTGTGTGTGTGTGTGTGTGTGTGTGTGTGTATAAAATGCTGAATTTCTGAAGAGTGTTATAAACATTTTTTGGAAACATAAACACCAATTTGATATGTCTTTACTATAAACTCGATATTATCAAGACACGATATTTAATACTTATAATTCTTCCATATAGACTATTATTCCTCAACTTTAACTTCCCTTGGCTCTATAAGCAACCCACTTTATGACTACACTTTGCTTTGTATCTTGAGCATTTTATTTTTACATCAATTCTAATTTCTAGAAGATCCGTTGAGAATGTTTAAATTGATCATTTTTATGGAATACACGGTTTGTCATGAGCAACATAAATAAATACATTAATTGCCTTATCATACTTCTATCTGACAGATGGGTCCCCAGGCACACAGCCTAACCTTTTATTTTGACACCTGCCACATTTTGCCAGCCCTGACCCTTTTCCTTTGCCAGACTGTCCCTGGGCTGTTCACCATGGTTGCACTAATCTCAAGCTTTTAAAAGGCATAATGTTGAAACCCTTCTGAGAATCACGGCTATCAATCAGCTGATACTACAACAGAAAAAACTCCACAGATCCATATACCATCCTCTGATTCAAACACATTTTCTCTTATTTCTGAGACCTACTGGCTCAATAAGATTACATGCAGCTTGTTTTAATCGAAGACACCATATGATTAACATCTGACACAAACCATTTAATTTACAGTTTAGAATTTACTGCAGAATTGTTTTGGAAAAAAAAAAGCTGTGTTTCTATTTCTGTGCTAAGATATATACTTTTTTCAACAAAGCCTAGATGTTATTTTAATAAAGTGAATGAATTAAAAGCAATTGAGATGGTTACATTCAAAAGAAAAAAAACCAATAACATCAAAGCAATAAAACATGTTTTCTGAAAAATTACAATGCGCCCAATCTCATACTTGCACCTTTGAGTTCTGGGGTACATCCAGCAGCCATGATCATATGACACACATCCGAGTTAGCATAACAGAAAGCACAGGTTGGGCCCCTTAAAGAGTGGGGTTTTGTTCTAATAAGTTATGCAAATGAGAGAAGATGCAAGTGGTTGTGTGAATTACAAAAAGCTCATCGATTATTCTGATTGCTTCATATAAATTGTAAGGGATTTTCTCTTTCAGCAAAAATCAGAGGATAAATAATTAGGGACAATATCATCAATCTCTTGGGAAAGTAAGTTGAAAACAAAGAAATAGAAAAGTAGATAAATAGAGTGACAGAAGATAGATTTTCAACGGCAAAAAGATAGTTCTATCAGAGTAGACTAGTTTGGTTCACAACCTCCTTGTGGAGGTGTGGGTGGCAATAACTTGCCTTTCTCAATGACATCTATTACTTCTGAAATGAGTTATTTCATTTAATGAGAAAAGCCTGGGCCTAAGATTTGGTTGAGCTAAGTGTCTTGAATAATTTAGAGGCCCATTTGTGCCAGCTAGGATGTATATGTACAATGCAAGAAGTATGAGATCTATATCTAAGGGCATTCAAGGGAAATACTGTTTCCTTGCTTGGGGCTAACGGCTATTGGAGTTGGAGGTAATTATAGAGCTATGGCAGTTTTATGCACATCAGCATCAGCAGTTCCTCAATCTGTGTGACCCTCAGTTCATATGACTCAGCTAGCCTGTACATATTCTTCTTCCTGCCTTACCAAACTCAGCCTTCACAGATGTCATATTGGATCTGCTAGCTCTGGTTGTAAGCATGCACAAAAACGTGGAGAGTCCTAAGACACCTTTTCTTTGCCTATTCGATTTAAATCCAGACACAAAATATGGCAAGACCTAGCTAATGTTTTTCCAACCTGGCTGTCATGCTCAGAGACTGCTGGCCAGATCCTCCGTTAGTCCCAGTGCAATGTGCTGTGACTAGTGGAAGGCAGAGAGCCTACCTGAGTAAACATGGCAACTTGGAAGGCAGGCCTTCTGGACCAGGATGAGTAACACACAGGAGATTGCATTGGGATTGACACAGGCGGCGCTCCAAGTATGGTCCAGGAACTGCAACAGGCCCACGTGTCCTTCTTGCCCTTCCCAAACAGTAGACACACGGTGGATGACAACATAGGAACACTTACAGCTTTTTGCTAAAGATACTCAACAAGTATCTAAGTCTAGTAACATATTTGAACTTTAATTTTGCTTCATCTCTTTTTAAACTTTTAACTTTAATTTTGCTTCATCTCTTTTTAAACTTTTTTTCCTAATAATTCAATTATACTTTTTAGCTAAGATAACTATAGACAATATACTTGGGGTAAAGGAGAAACTGACCTTTCCCTACATATAGGTTGAGATATCATCCATCATAAGGAAGTAAGGTAGAATGAAGTTTAAAGTTACTATATTTTACAGTTTTGAAGTCATTCCACCTACGAATTTATACAACTTACCTGAGGAAATAAAAAATATACTCATAATAACTATATACATTTATAAGTATACTATCATACTTATAGTATGATAGTATAAATTTTATTGCTTACCTTTGTTACATTTGCTATTTTTCCCAGAAGGCGATTAGAGATCAAATTAATGATACACTAAGGAAGTACCTTGTTCTCAAAGTTGTCACAGTTTTGCAGGTGACTTAAGTCAGGTCCAGAGACACAAAGAATGCATGCGTTCCCTTGCATGTGGAAGCTAGATTTAGCTTATAAACTTCTAAGCAAATAGGTTGGGCCATACTAATGTATTGACTGAAATATGGTAGACTCAAGGGAGAACTCAAATACTGTAATATCTAGTCTAAGTTTAACAAAATAAATACCAGAAAGCCAATAGTTGAAAGAGGTTGGGTGGGGTCAAGGGGAAAAAGAGGGTAGAATACATTCAAGAATTCAATATATATCCACAACACAATATGTTGGAAATGACCTGTACAAGTTCAGTGGGGTAGGGGGGAAGGGAAAGTAGGAGAAAAATGAGGGTATGCTACAATTTTGACAAGAAATGTACTTATTACCTTAGTTATGCAACTGTAACCCCTCTGTATATCATGTTGACAATAAAAAAAGGGAAAAAAAGAATTCAATTTATATCCTACAATTAAGAAGGGAAGGGAAGGGGTGAGTAAGGGAGAGATGGGAGAGAATATTGAAATGGTGACTATCAAGATGTATGCTATTCATAAACTGCTTAGTTAAATAGATTATATATATGCACACACATACATATATAATTACATAGAAATACTTAAGCTATACAATATAATGAGAACGACTAAGAAGAAACGCCTATTTAATAAGCTGATGATATAAATATTAAAGATTGAAGAGTCCAAAACAAGGAGAGAAGATTCCATGCTGTGGCAACCAGAGAAGCCATTTTTACATAGCATATAAAAGTCAGGAAAGATCTGGAATGTAGGGGGATGTGTTAGCTTATTCCTGGAAGAGTAAAATTTGAAGCAAAAGTGCGGAGTCAGGCTAACTACATGATGGACAATCACATGTTGCTATAAGAGAGATGTCAGAAAACAAAATGAGAAACATAATCAACTAAACAAAATCTGAGCCATTAAAAGTCAAATTGCAAAACATATTTTTACATGACATTGACTTATTAAAATTAAAATTCAGTCTATCACCAGGTGCTGATGGCTCATGCCTATACTCCTAGCTACTCAGAAGGCTGGGATTTGAGGCTTGAGGTTTGAAGCTAGTCTGGGTAAGAAAGTCTATGAGACTTTTATCCCCAGCTAACCATGAGCAAACCAGAAGGGAAGCTCAATGGTACAATGCTGGTTTTTCACACACAAAAAGCTCAGGGGTGCTCTTAGGCATCACGGTCAGGCCCCAGGACTGGCATAACCCAAACCCAAGTTGAAAACAACAAGATGAGAAATCTCAATGTATTAAAATAGAATTAATTTATACATCGACCACTTAGTTTTGCATAAATTAAATGTAAATGTTACAAAGGCAAAGTGAATTAACAAATATTTTCTCATATAAAACAATATAATATGTCTACCAATAACTTTTTTTTTGTCAGTCCTGGGGCTTGAGCTCAGGGCCTGGGCATAGTCCCTGAGCTCTTTTGCTCAAGACTAGCTCACTGGGTTACAGCTGTGAGCCAATGGCCTCCTGGCTTGATAATCATATGTAAGTAGACAGAACGTAAGTCAAGATTATTACCACCAAAACAAACGTTTAAACAGAATTGGAACAGAAATTACTTGTCTGATTTTATTGACAAGATGGCAGAACTTAAGAAGAAAAATGCAATAAAATTCTTAAAATTATCAATAAAGAAATAGGATTATTGGAAAATAAAGGAACCAGAAAATAAATAAGTAGAAATGGTTTATAGCCTGATCTGTGGTGCTTCTTGAATAGTACCCATGTAAAAAATTACAATAAAGAAGACTGAATGCAACTTTCTTCTTCAGATCACACATTAAAAAAAAAGATTTATTTTCTTTCAGTTATCTTCCCTAATTAAATTTTCTTCATACTATCTAGTGTTTTATTTATTTAATTTTTTGGGTCCGGTTGTCCTGGGGCCTGAACTCTGGATCTGGGCACAGTCCCTCAGCTCTTCACTCAAGGCTAGCACTCTACTACTTGAGCCACAGTGCCACTTCTGGCTTTTTTTCTTTTTGCCTATGTGGTGCTGAGGAATCGAATCCAGAGCCTCAGGCATGCAAAGCAAGCGCTCTACCACTGAGCCACCTTCCCAGCCCACTATCTAGTGTTTTGTATGCTATTTTAATATCTTAATTTTTGTTGAGTCCATAAATAATTTATAGACTTAATTTATAGACTCAAATAATATATGCTTTTGGGTTTTTTGCATTCTGCTTTGAATTACATTTGTAGATGTTTTTTGTTTGTTGTCATGGGGCTTGAACTCTGGGCCTAAGTATTGTCTCTGAGCTCTTCATCTCAAGCCGCACACTCTACCACTTGAGCCACAGCACCAATTCCAGTTTTCCGTTGGTTAATTGAAGATAAGGGTTTCATGGACTTTCCTGCCCCAGGTGGCTGTGAACCAAGATCCTCAGATCTCAGCCTCCTGAGTAGCTAGGATTACAGGCATGAGCCATTGGTGCTCAGCTATAGATTTTTTTGGGGGTGGGTCCGGTCGTGGGGCCTGAACTCTGGGCCTGGATGCTGTCCCTCAGCTCTTCAGCTCAAGGCTAGCACTCTACCACTTAAGCCACAGCGCCACTTCCGGCTTTTTTTTTTTTCTGCTTATGTGGTTCTGAGGAATTGAACCCAGGGCCTCACGCATGCAAGGCAAATGCTCTACCACTGAGCCACCTTCCCAGCCCCTAGATTTTTTTTTAATATGGGAATATTTGGAGTCACTAGACCTTTTTATTACTTCTTAATGTAAAGAGAAACTAGCAGAATAAAAGCCACCTAGAGCATCAAGTCTTATCTTTTTATTTTACAATGGATTGCTTGTCTTTTGAAGCTCAATAATAATCAGGGACGCTGATTTCACCTGACTCTTAAGGTAAAGATGTGGCACTAAAGTGATTTTCAGTCAGCTGCCTAAATTCCCCTTTTATCTTAAAAAAAAAGAAAAGAAAAGAAGAAGAAGAAAGAGAAAATATAGAGTGTTCTTTCCCAGGACCTTCTCTGCGAAGAAGCAATTCATCTTATTCCTACCATGAACAAATGTATTGTAGTTCTCCTGATCTACCACCTCATGGTCATCTTTTACGTTTCAAGGTTATATTTCTTTAAAGAATAATACTTTCACCCCTCAGCTACTTTAAATTGACTGCCTTTCTACACACTTGTCTCTTAAAAGGCTCTCGGATTATCCAACTCCATGGTCTTTCCTCAAGATTAATTCCTCTTTGGAATTTTCACATTACTGATTATAGCCATCTCAACTCAGTTCTCATACCTACCTTGACCTCTCTTAACCCTTGACAATCAAACTCCATCTTTCCTTTTGGATCCAGAATGGGCAACTTCCCTAAGGATCGATTCTTTCTTTCCTTCAGTTTTCTACCCTTCTCCCGGACGGAGCTCTTGTCTTTCCTGCCTTCTATGTTAAGGAGGCTTTTCCTAAAGTGTTACCTCACACTACCATGGCTGCTAGACATTACCCTGACACCCCAGCACCTCCATCCTACTGCATTCCAACCTTTCTCTCTCTCTCTCTCTTCCCCCCCTCACTCATCTTCACAATTCTTTAACATGAGGACCATACTATATTTGGGGTATGGTTTAAGTGTCTCCCCCCAAGTTCATGTGTTGGAGGTGTGAATTGAGTAGAGACTTTGAAAGGGGGGCTTAGTGAGAGGTCGGGACAATAGGGCTTTGACCTTGGAAGAGATTAAACTATTTCAGTAGGCTCCTTAAATGCTGTAGAGAAATGTATTATGGAAGCTTCAGCCCGGACTCACTTGGCCACTCTGGATTTGCATTTGATGATTCCAACTCTTCCTCCCACCCCTATGTTCCAGATTATTGAGGAAGACAGTAGTCCTTCAAGCAGATCCCATGATTTTGGAGTTTTAACCTCTTACACTATGAGATAAATAAAACGTCTCTTAAAAAAAAAAAAAACCTTAAAGGTTAGCTTGAAATGCATTTGAATGGAGGGAGGGTTACTAGGGGGTTGGTGGATTGACTGAGAAAGGGAGCAGAGGACAGATCCAGCCAGACTACACAAAGTACACAATGAAACATACAAGACACTAGGTTGAAAAATGAACTTCACAATTGAGAGGGGGGAAAGGAGAGGGAGGGGAAGGGAGGAGAAAGGGCAGGAAAAACAAAGGAGGAGTCAACAATGCTTGAGAGGAAATGTACTCATTCATTACCTTGCTTGTGTAACTGTAACTCCTCTGTACAGTATTTTTATAATAAAAGACTTATCAAAAATGATAAAGGAAGTGGGGAATGTGAAATAAGCAGGGGGGGGAGGGAGGAAGCATATGGAACCAGGGAGAATGATAGAAGGGGGAGGCTCTTATCAAGATGTACTAGACACTTCAGATGGATGTGGGAAATTGAAACCCCCTCATATACCCTTCTGGGGTTTAGGGAAAGAGAATATTAAGTAATGTGAAAAAATGAAAATAGCAATTTAGTAATAGTAATTCACATTTAAAATATTAATTCAAGAAATCTCGAATTTCATGGTGATCTACCACCATTATATAAATTGATTATATAATTATATAAATTATGTAATTATATAAATTGATTCTTTCTGTGGCTTCCTTTCTGCACGACATAACTGGCCATCTCCAAGTATCTTCAAGGACTTTTTCTCTTTGTGGTACTGGGGATGGAACACAAGGCCTTGTGCATGTTAGCCAAATACTTTTAACAATGAGCTGTACAGGTCCATTCTTCACATGACATTATATAAACATCAGCATCCTCAATTATTTTTTAAAATGCCTTTCTTTTTCTATTTTCTTTCTTTTTTTCTTTTATTGAAAAAGAGATTAAAATTGGGCCTCAACCTGAATCACAGTTGCTTTACCACAGAATTCATCCTCTAGCTCTTTGGTGTGTATTTTGTTATATATATATATTTTTTGCGGGGGACGGTCAGTTGTGGGGCTTGAACTCTGGACCTGGGAATTGTCCCTGAGCTCTTTAGCTCAAGGCTAGTGCTCTACCACTTGAACCACAGAGTCACTTCCAGTTTTTTGGTGGTTTATTGGAGATAAGAGTCTCATGGTTTTTCCTGCCTGGGCTGTCTTTGAACCACAATCCTCAGATCTCAGCCTCCTGAGCAAGTAGGATGACAAATGTGAGCCACCAGCACCTGGCTTAATTTTTTTTTTTTTATGCCAGTCCTGGAGCTTGAACTCAGAGCCTGGGGCTTGTCCCTGAGCTTTTTTTTTGCTCAAGGATGACTGTCTGCCATTTGAGCCACAGCATCATTTCTGGCTTTTTTCATGGTTAACTGGAGATAAGAGTCTCAGACTTTCCTGCTCCAGCTGGCTTTGATCCTCAATCTTCATATCTTGGCCTCCTCAGAAGCTACCAGCACCCCACTTGTATTTTCTTTTAAAAAATAGGGTCTCATTAACTTTGCCAAGGCTGGCCTTAACTCATTATCTCCTGCCTCTCCTTCCCTAATAGCTGGAATTACAGGTATCTGCAACACATATTTTGCCTATTTGTAACATTTCAGTAATCCCCAACACTTAGTCAAATGTACTTGTCTTTGCATAATTTTTTTTATTCTTTATCTTTTAAGACAATACTTTGCCTGTCTTTCCCCTTTCATACTAGATTTTTCATTTATCGAGAAATAGAGCTTCATGTTATTTTCCTGAGTCCTCTCAAACTTTCTATCAAACTTTATTCTATAATATTTTTGGCAGTGCTGAGGTTTAAACTAAGGGCTTTGTGCTTGCTAATCAGGCATATCCCAACCCTTCGCATATGTGCTCATACCCAGGCCTGCTTCTACTATGATCCTCCTATTTATGTTTCCCCGGGTACCTAGGATAACAGGTGCATTCCAGCACATCCAGCTATTTGTTGAGATAGACAGATGGAGTTTTGGCCATTTGTTTTTTTATCCTGGGGGTGAGGTGGGATCTTCGAATCATAATCTTCCTGATCTACACTTCCTACATAGCTGTTGTTATAGCATTGAACCACCACGTTTGGACTATTCTATGATCTTAATACATATGTTTTCATGGTGAGTACACAAAGCAATGAAATAACCCTTTGCCCCTGAATCCTTCATATTGGAGAATGATGGTTCTTATGCACAGATTCTCACTGAAACCACTGGAAAGATGCTAAGAATCACGAATCCTCCTCTGACTCAGATTCTGGCATAATTGCCTGGGGTGGGACTCAGTTAACGGTATTTTTAAGCGTTCCCCAGACAATTTGAAGTACGCCCAAAGCTTAAAACTTTTGAGTTTGAGAGTAAGTGTAGGCTGGGGAAACTTGAAATTTCAATTAGTTTAAGATTAATTTTTACATACTATATTTACCTCAACAATCAAATCCACCCAAACGAATCTTTTCATTGTCTCCTTACAGCAGAATTTGATACATGATAGATATGCAGCTAGTGGGAAAAATACACAGGAAAAGAATCTCATTTTAATACAAAGTATTAAATTTCTGAATCTATATGCAATTATCTTTGATTAGAGTATTTTTAAAGGAATATTTTACAGGACTAGAAAGTAAACCATCATAATTCATGCCTGGACCCTTCATTCATTTCATTTAAATTCATTTAACTGGCATTAATATTCAATTACAGTTTGATTGTTTATAATTGCAATCTTAATTAGGCCTGAAATGCTTCCAAGTCAGGCTGTTTCAAATTTAGAATTTATTGATCCTTAATATACCTTATGTAATCATTCACAGTATTGATTATCTTTGGAGTCACTAGGTCCCTGATAAGACCTTCAAGCTCATTAAGAGATCTGAGTCTTCTAAGCGTTAAAGAGCATTACACTACATTTATTGCAGAGTCTACATGAAGCAATGCATCTATGATTGTGTCTCCCTTTGTAAATACAATGTAAAAGTTGGAAATGTATTTTACATGTATTTTACAGTAAATAGCCAATCAGTACTTATTTGACTACTCCTTTTTATTTTAACTTTTATTTATGTATTTTTATTTTCATTTGTACCGGTATCTAGACTTGAACTCCGAGCTTATGCAAACTTGCCTTGCTAGCTCCATGCTTGTGCTCTAACAAGTTTAGCCATGCTTCTCAGGAAAGCCCCTCCTATATTAGAAGGCAATTGACTTTATTTATTTATTTACTTATTTATTTTTGCTGGTCCCAAGGCTTGAACCCAGGGCCTGGGGCACTGTCTCTGATCCTTTTTGTGCTCAAAGCTAGTGATCTACCACTTGAGCCACAGCGCCACTCCTGGCTTTTTCTGAGTAGTTTATTAGAGATGAGAGTCTCACAGACTTTCCTGCCTGGTCTGGCCTTAAACCTTGATCCTCAGATCTCAGCCTTCTAAGTAGCTAGGATTATAGGCATGAGCCACCAGTGCCTAGCACAGTTGACTATTTTTAATAGCACCACTGCTGATCTAGCTATCTCTGGCTTGGAAATATTCAATATTTTTGTTTATCAAGTCCTTCCTTTGCCACCCTTCTTCCTCTTTTAGTCAGTGCTTCAGAAATCCTGCCTTAGCTGTATTTGAGCTAATAGAGAGATGATAAAACAAAATATTCAGATGCCATCCCTCCTCCTCCTCCTCTTCCTCCTCCTCCTCCTCCTCTTCTTCTTCTTCTTCCTCCTCCTCTTCTTCTCCTTCTCCTTCTTCTTTTCTTCTCCTTCTTCTTCTCTCCCTCCTCCCCCTTCTCCCCCTTCTCCCTCTTCTCTCTACTCCTCCCCTCTCTCCCCCCTCCTCTTCCTCTCTTCCTTCTCCTCCTCCTTCTCCTTATTTTTAACTGGCCTGAAGCCACCTGAAAGAAAATACTTAGAAGGAAATCCCTTGAAAGCTAAACTTGCCACCCTTGCACCCCTATCTAGGCTTGCTGAATGCAGAACATGCTGCAGGGTGGTAATACAGACCTGGGGGTCTCTATGAACACACACACACACACACACACACACCACACCACACCACACCACACCACACACACACACTTGTAGAAAGAATCCTGCAGGAAGAGCAAAGCAGAGGAGTGTAAGGCTAGGAGTCACTTCAGTCACTTTACCATTACCAATTTTGGTCATTTAACACCAACCTTGACTTTCCCTAGGTTTCTATTTTATTCAATACCCCTGTCTCTTTAACCTAAAACAGATTCATTTCTAGCAATACTGAAATAGTAAATGCTGTTTGTTAAAGAAACCGACTAAGTGCTAAATAAGACACAGACTGTAGAACTGTGAATAGATATGATTTGTACCCTGAAGACCACACAAGCGCCTAATTCAGAGATCAACATAGGTGGAGAGTGCTTTATTTGACATGCACCTGAGTTAGAGGCATGGCTCAGGTGGTAGAGCATCTGCCAATAAGCCAAGGTGTCAGATATGGAGTTTGAGAGCAGGTGTCAGACAAAAAATATAAAAGACATACAGTCATGACCAAAAAGAAACCAGAAGATTGATATGGAGCTGGAAGGTGAAGGAGGCCGTACCACAGCTCTGTGTATTTCAACAAGTAACAATGATAACCAGGCTCTGTGCTATTTTTTCTGATCTAAACAATCCAATAGTCCAGTGGATGAAATGAGCATAAAAAGACACACTTGAATGCAAAGTGGGTAATACCAAGGTAGAGGGAGGCCAGGTATGTTCTGAAAACACAATGGAAGTGTTGATAGCTTAAGAATAGAGAATTTGGGGAATAAATCAGTATGCTTAGTGATTGTTCATGCAATTTCCTCTGTGTAGTCTGTTCTCATATTTCTGGAAATGTCTATTTTAGAGATTCCCTTCAGTCATTGTCTTCAATTTGAAGTGGATCTCTATTAGATTTGCTCCTGAGTGCTCATACAACCCATTCCTATACTTTGACTCCTGTCTTGTGAGATCTAATAAAACATCATTTTAGATTGGTGGTTTATAGAATCAGCTTTTCTGGAATTCATTTGCAGATGAGTTGAACGGAGTTTAGCATTAAAAAAACTTGATTTTTAAATAATAATCAAATTAATTATCAAATATTCTACCCAGATAATGGCACAGAGTGTGACTGGTAACTTAGAAATTGCTTGTAATTAAAAACTAAAATTAAAGATAAAATTTACATTTAAACAAGCTGTCCTTTAATATAAATAGTACCACTGGTTATAAAATATTTTCAAAACACTAAGTTAATATCAAAGCAGAGCCTATTTAAATAGGTCTGTTATTCCAACCAGTGGGTTTATTTAGTTTGCAATTATTTTAGTTGCAGCAAATTACCTACATAAAATCTATAAAACTATGCACAACAATTCAATCAACAGTATTGTTGAATACTGCTCATTCTTCGAATTTTCTTCATTAAATATATTTATATATTATATATATTTATATAATTATTTATAAATATTTATATAATTATATAATATATATATATATATTTCTCCCAGCATTTTTTAGTGCAAAACACTGAACAATCAACTTATTGTAATACACACATCATCTTTGTGAACCTTGGAAAGGGAGTGGTTATTAGTTTGCACTTGCACTCACATAACAGAATACTATAAATTAGATGGCCCAGACAACAAAAATTAATATTCTCAAAGATCTGAAAGCTACAAGTTTGAGATCAGAGTGCACAGCTCTGTTCTGTATTTTTTTGTTGTTGTTCTTTTTAGTGGTCCAAGACTGGAATTCAGTGCCTGAGGCTTTCCATCAGTGTTTGGTGCTCTACCAATGGAGCCACACCTCTAACCCAGATTTGGGTTCTGATGAGGGCTTTCTTCTTGGATTGCAGATCACCATCCAATACACAATACACACACACACACACACACACACACACACACACACACAGATCAAAGAGAGAGACAGAGACACAGACATCACTGTCACCCCTTCTATAATTCTCCCCCTTGATCAAGATACACTATATGCATAATAGACTGACATGTTGAACTGAAATCCCTCTGCACAATTATTTGAAGATAATAATATTTTTTTAAAAACTCTTTATTTTTTTCTTCTTCTAAGGAAACAATCCTAGGCGGCAGGGCTCCCAACCTCATGATGTCATGTAAACTTACCTTTCATTTCCATGTACCATTGCATTGGAGGTTAGGACTTTACCATGTGAATTTTGGCATGGGATGCAATTATCCACAGAGGAAGGACTGCCCTTTTGGCTTCTGGGGTTGTTGCCCACAAGAGGGTAGGTGGCAGGCTATGGGCTGGGGGTGAAGGTTCTATGGTCCTCTTTCCACAGCTCTTCAAGGCTAGAGTTTGCTAAGTGGTTGTTCTGTAACTACTGCCTGTCTGTCTGCTGAAACCGAGGCATGGCTCTGACACTCTCCGAATTGCCTTTGGGAATATACTTCTCCTCTCTTGAGAACCAGCACGTGTTCCTATCTGCTCTCCTATCTGCTTTTGCCAAATCCCAGTTGTGTCACAGCCTTCATTCACTTTGTTCCATGTTCCTCCTCTTCAGTTGGACGGGAAGGATGCCCATTCACACAATCCTTGAGCTCTTGATGAAATGGTTGTTCAGCCCTTCACTTGGTGTCATTTTCAGACATAGCTTCCTCATTTCTTGTAATATGGCTACACGGAGAAGTCTCCAAATCTTCACGTGCTGGTTCTTGCTCAAAGCAGTTAGGGAGAATCAGATGCATTGTCTTAGTTAAATATCCTATTTCACTCTTCACAAGTTTTCAGAAAACACAGTCTGGCCCAAGTTATCAAAAGGATTCCATTCTGTCCGAAACTCTTCAGTTTTGTCTGAAGACTTAACCACAGTCGTACTTTGTGTCCACATTTCTAGCACACCTCTGGAAAGCTTTCTCCAGCCTCTGTCTTTACCCCTCTCCCAAACTGCTTCTGTGTAATTAGGAACTTCTTATACTCTCACTCGACTTCTTGCTACCCATGCATGTCTGTTTCAGTCAACTTGAACTGCCATTAAAATAAGTTCATAGACTGTTGTTTTTCGTCTCAGTTCTGGAAGCTAAAAGCTCAGGATTAAGATGCCAGGAAGGCTCGTTTCGTTCTGAGACACCTTCTCCTGGTTCGTAGGGTATTTTTCCTGTCACCGTAACCTCTATGCTTGACGGAGATTGTGCAAGCTCATCAGAGTGTCATCTCACGAGGTGACCATCATAACCTCATCTAGATCCAATTATGTCTTAAGAACCTACATGATCACACTGGAGGTTGGGGCTTTAATATACATATGAATTTTGTATTACACTTCAGTCTATGGCAGATATCTTTTTCCAAGGTATTTTACATTCACCTGTAGGCAATTTGTCACAACAAATTAATTTTTGGAACACAGCACTCTACTGCCATCTGCCAGAAATGTACAATAAATCCTTAGGTCTACAGATTTGTTCAGTGAGCAACCTGCACAACCATGCACTAGACTCAAGCTTAGTCTACCATTACAGTGATTGAGTGCTTATGTAATGAGAAAATAAAGGCTTTAAAAATGCATTAAAGAACAAATTAAAGATGTATATAAGTGAAATATTTACTGAAAATCATTACAAAGGATCACCATCTTCATAAGTAACAAGTATAATATGCAGTTTCAAGTTGACGAAATTCTCTATTGACTGAAACTAAAAAAATAGGCTTTAAAAAGTTTTATTTGAGGCCAGTGCTGGTGGCTCACACCAGCTACTCAGGAGGCTGAGATTTAAATATTGTGGTTCAAATCCAGCCCAGGCAGTAATGTCTGTAAGACTCATCTCAATTAACCACCAAAGGCCAGAAATGGAACTGTGGGTCAAGTGTTAGAGAGCGAGCCTTGAGAAAAAAAGCTAAGAGCCTAGGCCCTGAGCTCAAGCCCTAGGACAGCACACACACAAAAAGCTTTATTAGCTATTATTAAGGAAACACAGCATTTTATAAAAAAAATTCTGAGAATCTATCAAAGGCAGAATCATAGGTTAGAAACTGATCTTAGTAGATCTACATATTCAAAATTCTGCTCTTAAAGGAGTCTTATTAATGTTATCCAAAATAAGAATGTGTCTTTTTAATAGAAATGAGCAATTCAAATTAATTTTAAATCTTCCCTACATTTAATTTAAATGTATTAACCCGTTATCTTTGAACGGCTTCGTGTAATAACAAATGTTACAGTAAACATAATGTGCCAACGTGGCAGAGAAGAGCTTTGTCAGTGATAACATTTATCTTATTAATGTAGAATCTTTATTAGTGCATTTAGAATATTCTTCAGTATGCCCATATTATACAAAGGAACACTAGTCCAGCAAGCAAATATTGATATTCAACTAGCACAGTACCTACAATGTCTGTTTCTTCTTCTGTTGTTTTTCTTTTTTGGCAGTGCTGGGTTTGAACTCAGAGCCTTGCCCTTGCTAGCCAGGTGTTCTACCACCTGAGTCATTCTTCCAGACTTTTCCACTTTTACTTTAGAGATAGAGTCTCAGTCTGTCTAGGCCACTGTAGACAACTATCCTCCTAATTTTAGGCTTCCTGCCATGGGATGCAGAGCTGTGGCCTTTTGTCCAGACTGGCCTTCAACGTTGATCCTCCCATTCTTGTCCTCCAGAGTTGTTAGAATTCTAGAGTTTTCTTTGGAAAATGGAAGATCCCAATTGTAAGTATTTATTAGACTTTATATGAAAGAAATGCAAGGTTTCACAGGGAAGCAATATTTCATACTGTGTTCAACTCAAGGAAATCAGCTTTACAAATATATGTTATTTTTTTAAGAATAAGAAATATCCTGATGAGTGTCAATGAACTAAGACAGTTTAAAAACAAAACAAAAAACATTCTTAAGTAGATCTTTTGCATTTCTCGTGGTTTCCTATTACCTATAATCTTTTTCTTAACCCTTCCATGGTTTCTAAGCTTATCCCAACAATTCTTTCTTTTATTGTAGATTATCTCAGACATACTAGTTATTCAATGTATCTGGATTTACTGCACAATGGCATGGTATATTAATATCCCAATATCTACCTTAACCATTTTTTCTCTCTCCAGGTTTATGCAGCCTTATTAAAGGCAGATACTTTTGATTTTATTTTAGGGCATTGTATGTGTAAAAGGTTTGTGCTTCATCCTAGTAATTTTTAACAATTGTGTCGGTCCATTTGGTGTGTTTATAATTTGATCATGCAGAATAAAAAACATGAGGCTGGGCACTGGCAGCACACACCTGTAATCCTAGCTATTCAGGTGGCTGAGATCAGAGGATTGTGGTTAGAAGCCAGCCTGGGCAAGAAAGTCCGACAGACTCTTAGCTGCAATTAACCACCAGACAACCACAAGTAGCACTATGGCTTGAAGTGGTAGAAGTTCTAGCCTTGAGCAAAAAAACAGCATTTAAGCCCTGAGTTCAATCCCCATGACTGACAAGAAAAAAGAAAGAAAGAAAGAAAGAAAGAAAGGAAAAAGGAAGGAAGGAAGGAAGGAAGGAAGAAAGGAAGGAAAGAAGGAAGGAAGGAAGGAAGGAAGGAAGGAAGGAAGGAAGGAAGGAAGGAAGGAAGGAAGGAAGGAGAGTTGAAAGATCACAAGTGGCACTTCAGCTCCTCTTAGGGAAGTTTGGAGAATGGAGCATGGCGACTCCAATGGAGAGTGGGTTCCAGTGCATATAAAGAGGGAACTAGAAAGAAAAATGTGCTGATAAATTGTAAAGAAAGGAATAAAAGGATCAAAAGACCTTAACTACATGGACTTGGGAGTAAGAAAACAAGTATAGAAAAAAAGGAACAAGAATTGTATTTTTGTAGCAGTTAGTAGGGGGAAAAAGCATTCAGTCAACCCAGTGGCTTCTTTGATTCACAATATCCACATACATAAAAATATCATTGTTTTCTAGACCAGAATGGTTAATTTTTTGTTAAGTGATAGAAGGGTTATTATTCCTGATTGCATGCAACATGCCTATATTCATTGTCAGTTATTGTTGACACTATTTTGGTGTCTTTAATGAAAGTGATATTTTAAATATAAATGTTGAACTAAGAATTTTATGAATTGAGACTTTGAATTTGTTATTGGTGTGTGTGTGTGTGTGTGTGTGTGTGTGTGTGTGCACGTGTGTGTACTATAGCTTTAATTCAGGGCTTCACACTCTTGTTTGGATTCTAGCTCAAGGTTGGCACCTTACCTTTAAACCATATCTCCAATTCTGATTTTTTTTTCTTTATTTGGAGACAAATCACTCAGATTTTCTTCCCAGTTGCCTTGCAGCCCTAGATCCTTAGGTCTCAGCTGCCTGACTTTGTAAGATTACAGGGGTAAGACACTAATGCCTGGCTGAATTTCTTGTTAAATATAAAAGGTCGGTTGTATTTCCTTGTTATTTTTGGAAAATATTATTGCAAGGTAGCCTTTCTCTTTTGAAGAGAAAGGACAAAAAAATCTTTCTTCACTTACTCAGACACTGGCTTACTCAAAAGTTTTTTTTTCATTAGAGAGAAACATAATATAACTTACGAATCAGTAGGAAAACTAAAAACCTGTATGAATCTGTAAGGGTAGCCAGCTCATAAATTAGAGCTGGGGATCTGTAATGCCCTAGTCCAAATTCATAGGAAATTTCATAATATTATGGACTGAACAGGTTGCTCTTTTTCTGCTACATAAAGCTGCTTCTTTGTTTCAATACTAGTATAATAGTACCCGGGTGCCTGTGGCTCATGCCTGTAATCCTAGCTACTCGGGAGGCTGAGATCTGAGGATCGTGGCTCAAAGCCACCTTAGGCAGGAAAGTCCCTGATATTCATATCTCAATGAACCACCAGAAAGCCAGACGTGGCTCTGGGGCTCAAAGTGATAGAGTGCTAGTCTTGAGTGGAAGAGCTCAAGGACAGTGCCCAAGCCCCGATAGTTACAAATGTCTATGCCATGGAAAACCAGGATCTCTTTGATAATTAGTTTCAAAGATAAATTTGAATTTGCTTGAAGAGCTAATCATCTAGCTCAAAACTATATACTAAATTTGGCTTCTGACAAGGAACAAAGTAAAATGATTTTTTTTAAAGGAGAAACTGCTAAGCTGAGAGTCAGTGGTTCATGCCTGTAACCCTAGCTACTCAGGATCACAGTTCAAAGCCAGTCAGGCAGGAAAATGCGTGAGACTCACCTTTAATTCACCACCAAACAGCCAAAAGTGGAATTGTGAATCTCAAGTGGTACAGCACCAGCTCTGAACAAAAAAAGCTCAGGGGCAGTGTCAAGACACTGAGTTCAAGCCCCAGGAGTAGCGTGCACACACACAACACACACACACACACACACACACACACACACACACAAATGACTCCATCTGTTAAGGAAAATAAGATCTGTTTTCATATCAATAATGTTTACTATTAAATTGATAATACACTGGAAAAACAAACTGATTTTGAGGACACATATAATGTTAATTCCCCCGAATAATTTAATCCATAAAATGAAATTGCCTTTTTAAAATCTACTTTTATTAATCTCTTGTCAAGGAAGAATTTCAAGTTAGGCACCAGTGACTCACATCTGTGCTCCTAGTTACACTGGAGGCTGAGATCTGAGGCTCACAGCTCCTCTGATCTCCAATGAACCAGCCAGATTTTCAGAAATAGAGGGGTGGTTCAAGTGGTAGAGCACTCCCTGCAAAAAAATAAAAAAAGCCTCACGGGAGAGCTCAAAGCCCTGAGTTCAAGCCTCACTATTGGCATAAGCAGAACAAAAAGAAAAGAAAAATCATTTCATTATCTATAACTGTAGACTTTTTTGGTATTACTTTTAAACTCAGGGCCTCCTAATTACTACACGAACATTCTATCAATAAGCCATACCTCAAATTTCCTTTTTGTGCTGGTCATTTCTATGATCAGGTATTACTTCCTGCCCAGCTTCAGGTCTAGATCACCATCTGCTTATTTTTCACTTCCCACCATAGTTAGGATAACAGGTGCATGACACCACCTCAATAAGTTTCTTTCCTTTGAAATGGATTCTTATGGACTCTTCTGCTTGGGATGGACTGAAGGTGTGATCCTCATATAGAATTAGGAATTACGAATAAGGATGACAAACATGAATCTCCATGCACAGCTACTCATTAAAAAGGGACTTCTTTGACTTTTTTGCCCGGGTTAGCCTTGAACTACAATCCTCTCCATCTCAGCCTCTCAAGAAGCTAAGGTTACAGACCTGAGTGATGGGCACAAAGTTTATAAATATAGTTTTAATATTAATAACAGAAAATAATGTTTGTGGTCCAATTATTTGTTATTTGTATCCCCAAAGAGAAGAGATTAAATGTAATTCAATGATTTCATTGTTCACTATTTCTTCCTGAATTACACTACTTCCTTGCACTTTTATTTGTTATTAAAATATGTGCCTTCCTATTTCTTTCAAGTGCACGAAAATTCAATGTCGTTGCATATGTTCAAAAGCTGTGCCATTTTCTTACTCTTCTTTCTTTACTTTGTGTGTGTGTGTGTGTGTGTGTGTGTGTGTGTGTGTGTGTGTGTGTGTGTGTCCCAGGGTGGGGCTTGTACTCTGGGCTTGGATGCTATACCTGAGCTTCTTTGCTCAAGGCTGGTGCTTTACCACTTGAGCCACAACTCTATTTCTGGCTTTTTGCTGGTTAATTGGGCAGAAGAGTCTCATGGAATTTCTTGTTAGGGCTGGCTTCAAACTGTGATCCTCTGATCTCAGACTCCTGAGTAGCTAGGATTACAAACATGAGCCACCAGCACCCAGCTCTTCCTTTCAATAAGACAGTAAGGTCAACTATCAACCTGATTGTTCTTTTGTGAATAAGTGTTTATCTTTATTTCCACTAATTTTTTTTTCTTCTTGCTGTTCTAGTTCCATAACAAAGCAAGAATTTCACTGTAGTTTGTTTTACTGGATTTATCTAAGTTTTTCAATGAGGACTCACCATTTTTTTTCAGTTAGAGAACAATTTCAGCCATCAGTTCAAAATTTTCTTCTCCCCTCATCGCTACTGTTTCTTTCTAGAATGTTCATTAGTTGTAACTCAGAGCTCCTGGAATTTTTTTCTCCATGCCTTCTACCGTCTCTGCAATAGTTTTCATTTTTTATGTGTGCTTCATTTCCCTTGCTTCAGACATCTGAATCATGCATTTCCTCTTCATCTTTACCTAGTTCATCTGACTTGCTTTCTATTGTTTTAATTCCATGACTACACTAGTTCATTTAATGATTTAATATTTTGGCTTATCCTGTAGGAAGAGGAAAACACAGGATAAACTATTGAGATGGTAATTGCAGAGAGAAATAACTTCTGTATTGAGACTATAAAGTGAGTAAGGAAAGGATGTCTCTTTACTTTTGTGGGTAAACACCCTGGCACATAGTATCATCTCAATAAGTGTTTACAATGACAGGTTTAAAATAATCAAGTAAATCATTACTAATAGGTTATGTTTACCCACAGTCAGCAGTAAACGAACACGGATACCAAACAGCAATTCTAGTGAATCTTAAAATATGGACTTATCCATCCCACTGTAGTTCTGAGAAAGCACAGCTAGGAAAAAATCTGCAATTCTGGACTTTTGCAAAATGTGAAATCATATAGAATGTGATTTTGTAAATCCAAGAATCACATATGTGTGAGTGTGTGAGCCAGGGTTAGTGGTGGATATCTGTAAGCCCAGCTATCTAGGCAGCAGAAACTGGAGGAATGAATTTTGAGGCCAGCACAGGGTAAAAGTTAATGAGACTCCTTCTCAACCAAAGAAATAAGACATGGTGGTTCATGCCTGTAACTGTTCATTCCTGCTACACGGGAGGTTTAAGTAGGAGGATCATGGTCTGAGGATGGCCTTGTGGTAACAAAAACAACAACAACAAAAGAATGTAGCCCTAAAAAATAACTAAAGCAAAACAGGAAAACTCAAAACCACAATTTAAAAGATGATGTTGATAGATGTCCTCTGACATCCTTGGTGTGAGACATAGTGGGTATTGACAGGAAAGCAGGTTTTGGAATAAAGTTGTAAAACCTGACTAATAGGAGAAAAGTTTGCGAAAGGTTGAACATGGCCTGAAAAGAATCATATCAAAGCTATATTGTTTTTTTTAAAAACATAAATAATAAACATTTAGCCCATTTACTGAAAAGAAGCATTTTTCAGCAAACTGCTTTATCCTTCATGTAGATTCCTACTTGAAAATAGGTAGAAAAGGTTAAGATCGATCTGTTTTCTTGTAGATTTATTTTTAAGCCTTGCTTTAAATTCTGCAGCCTGATGGAGTGATAATGTAATGCAATTTAGCTTAATATCTATTTTGTGTTAGATGGCAGTTTTATTAAGCAGAACCAATAATCATCGTTACTCAGAGTCATAATGGCCCATTATAAATGGTCTCATTTTCCCTAATTTTAATTTTACCTCTTGGAGTAAGCTTGTCTAGAACTGTTAAAATGGTTACACTCGGTTTCTTTTATAAATATAATTTTAACAATCACTATGGAAACATAACTCATGCAGTAGTTAAGTCCAACTTTCCATGTATTTGATACAGAACTATTTTAGTGTCTTGGTTTCTCTTAATTAAACTTTCAGATTATGAAACTTAAGGAATTACATTGCCATTCTTCAGGGACTGGAATCCTAACTTTGAAATAGATAAACCTTCTTTCTGAGTTGCTGCTTTTCTAATCTCTTGTATTTCTTAGTAAGGGGAAATCAATTTGATTAGGTTAAAAATGAAAGAAAAAGAAATAGCTTGTCTCATGGCCTCCAAAATAAAGAAACTAACAATTTCTTTTTTTTAGAAAAGCTCAATGAAGTGCTTATACATTTATTTCAGCACTGGTTTGGATAAGAGAGAGAATGAGGCTGTTTCATAGATATTTCAGGGCCAGGGAGATCTCGAAGGTTCATTGATTTAAAGGCAATGTTGAGCAACATTCATTATCTGTTTAATGTTGTTGTCAATTACTGATCTCCTTTCATATGTACCTTCTCCACTCCTTTTAGAGGTGAGCCACTAGTTTTCCAAATTTATAATGAGGACTAAGTGTAAAGAAAAGGCTTTACCTTCAGATCAGTTATCCCTATTTTGTCCACTGGCAGAACGGAAGCTTTTTTTCCCACAACCTCAGAATTTATATCGTCAGAAAAATCCCAATGGCTCTCAGTGCCTGGGAATGGAGACAACAGGTCAAAAAAGTTTAAAAAAAAATGGAGGTTGAAGGTCATCTCCGATACAATCTTTACCAGCTCTGTATTATTGTCCAGGGACCAGCGAGCAACAATTGCTTAGAATTCAAGGAAAGTCCACTCTTTTCAGCTTCTGTCATGGGCACTCTAGGTGGCTCCTGTTGCTTTTGAGTAATAATTCTTTTTCATCTATACATGATTAAATATAGCTTTCTTCTACAAAATTTGTGCCTAGAAGAACTAAAGATGTATTTTCTAGCATTCAGAGGTATGTAGGAAGAAATCTGTTGTATTCATGTCGACCAACATGGATGATAACCTATGATACCATTATATAATTCAATATTTTATTGTATGCCCTGTACTTATTTATTCAATAAGCAATCAGGTGGATGCCAGAAACCGAGGAAACACCAAGGTTACACAGAACAAGAGGTGTGGGGGGGGTGTCTGCTTTCACACAAGGGCATACTCTGGTTGGGAGTGAAAGCAGTCACAAAACAAAAAAGGTAAACAATATAACAGATATGGGTAAGAGGTTGTGGAAGTGAAGCCTAGAAGCCAGCTTGTCTGATCATCTTCCAAAATGATGACTCCACTGATTCATTTACATACATGCATTTTCATGACCAAAGATCCTAGAGTGAGTGTATACAGCTTCACTCTCTCTAGGTCCTAATTTTTAAATTAAAAATACATATTCTAATTTTTTAAATTCAAAAAAATTAAAAATATGTATTTCCAGGTTTGTTTAAACAGAGGAACTGTAGAGAATTAAAAATCCCATGGAGCATGAGTTTAACTGAATGGATATTAAACTATGCGCATTTTTAATTTTTATTATCTTTAAGCGGGTTCCATTCAACGTGTAAGTTTCTACATTTTGATCAGTATCATTCCTTTCATCATTCTCCCTCATCTCTTCCATCCTCACCCCTCCTCTAAATTTTCAGTTTCCAAGGATGTGCTTTAAGTATTATGACTACGTTCTCCCCCTAGACTATATATATTTATAGTCTTACAGAAAAACTTCACTGAGAGTAGCACTTTTGAATGTCATAGGTGAATCAATGAAAGAAACTTATTTTTTCAGTCTAACAGATATTTGGGTTCTGGATTATAATCAAGCTCAATACCTGACAGTCACTGGGAGGCTGTTGATTTTGTAAAGTCTTGAGGTTAAAGCCAAAATAACCAAAGAAAGTAAGGGTTTCTTTCAGTATGACTTGTGTGTACAAAACACTTGGTCAGAAATTATGCTCACAGGAAAAATCTATGTTCTTCTACCTGAAATTTTCTGCCTAGTACTTACAGCCATTGACTAATATAAAATAATGAAATGATTTAAGTTCTAGCTAAGTTAGTTGGTTCATTTTTAAATTTCAAACTGAAAAGACCATAGACTTCAGATTTGGTTTTGTAGGTAAATTTTAAGTCTTTTACTATCTTTGAGCTTGGAGAAGTTTTTTGTTTTGTTTTGTTTTGGTTTTGGTTTTAAATTTTTCTTCTGCCCCAGGATTTAGTTTGTTATCTAGAACATGAAGATACCAGCTACCACCACATCTGGTCCAGGGTAGTTTCAAATCAATGGTGACTTCTTCCACGCTTGGCTACAAATGCTATGCTGTGTGTGTGTGTGTGTGTGTGTGTGTGTGTGTGTGTGTGTGTATTATCATTTTGACACTTTTCACAAGATTCTACCAGAGGCCTTCAGTCAAAAAAGTTAATGATTCCCATTCAGTTTATTTCTTTTGTTGCATCAAACGCACTTGTCAGCCATAGGCTGACAAAACGTTACACGGGTTTCTCTTTTCTCCCAGTGTAGTTTGACACTTAGGAGGAATTTTTCCATAGTCACAGTGTTGAGTGATGTGTGGCATGCTGATAATGCACACACAGAGGAGAATGTACTAAGCAGGACATTGTCTGAAACTCATTAAGGAGCAGCATCTCATTGCCAAACTAAAGTTAAACAGAGATGCAGTTTCACTTGAAATGGGCAGCTCAGTGTACTTGGTCAGCATTTGTGCTAATCCATCCACCTGGAGTCTTCCGTTTCCCCATGCACTAATTACGAGAGCATTGATCTTTCACTTTCTGGATTCTGCTTCTGTTTTCTCTTGGGCGGATGACAGCTGTGGCTCCCACTTGCCAGGATATACCATGGCTTACAAGAGGAGCAGGGGAGAGAGTGTGAATGAATGCCGCATGGAGAACCCTTCCTTCTTCCTGCAGCGAAGCAGGTTTGTAGATTTGTCACTGCTGAGTCACCGAACCATCTTAACACACACACAACCACATTTCGTGTGGCACTCTCTTTGGCATAAGTCACAGAGATTATGGGTGACAGCACATATTGTTGTGGGTCACTGTCTTATTTATAGATTAAAGCATCGTTATGATTTCTTGCATTTGCATGCTGACATCTTAGTTAATTGTGTTATTTGCTTCTTTTTATCCACATTGACGCCTTAGGTCTGCTGTGATTTTTTTTTTCCTTTAGTATTCTTTCTCTTGCTAGATTGTTTGTTTTCTCTAAGGGGCAGAATAACTTTTTTAAAAAACGATTATTTGAAAGATATGAAGTATGTACTTAATTACCCTTTGGAGAACATCAGAAGACAATGCAATTGAACAAATGAGTAAACATTAGGAAAAGATTACTAGATAATTAGATCATATCTGAAAGCCCTGGTGACTGATAGGCTTTCTTCTTGCTGTCATAGTTTTCCTCTAGGTTACCTTTTTTCTTTTTTTTCAGTGGAGATTTTCAAGCTTATAATTGGTAACCTTTATCTTCCAATTTGAAAAAAATATTATGAAGCATGCAAGAGCTCAGATACATGTTATCTATTAAGAATTAATTAAGGTTTTAAACTATATATTTGTTCCTTTATTTAGAAAGAAAAAATAGGATCTATTTTTGTGCTTAACATGTAAACATGAAAAGGAGACCTTCAAATCAAATCTGCTAAATCCCCAAATTGAATCACAAATATAAGGAAAAAGCATGGGCCCAAGAGGGAAAAAGTTAGGCAAAGAAGAATTCATCAATTCAGTTATCCATCATAAAATAATTGAGGACATACTTCATATGAAGGATAGCAGTTTTCCTCCAGACACATTCTCTAGTAAGAAAGGTGCTGTTGTAAATGCAGAAGTTACTGACATGAGTTCAGGATGACTAGATCTTAAACAGACGCATGTTGAGGCCCTGAGAGACAGAACACTGAGCTCAATGGATCATCCAGTTTAAAAGACAACTCATGTCATTTCTGTTTTAATCTGGAATGCATTCAGATTGTCATCAGGAAAATTTGGTTTTGTGCCTCTGTGGCACTACTGAGGACCTGGGCACTGCCCCTGAACTTTTTCACTCAATATTCATGCTCTATGATGTGAACCACAGCTCCACTTTGGGCTTTTTTGCTGGTAAATTGGAGATAAGTTTCACAGATTTTCTTGCTTAGGCTAGCTTTGAGTGGTGAACTTTGGATCTCAGCCTCCATAGTAGCTGTGATTGAAGGTATGAGCCACTGGCACCCGAATAGAAAATTTTCTCTTTGTTTCTTTCTTCTTTTCTCTTTCTTTCTTCCTTCCTTCCTTCCTTCCTTCCTTCCTTCCTTCCTTCCTTCCTTTCTTTCTTTCTTTCTTTCTTTCTTTCTTTCTTTCTTTCTTTTTTCTTTCTTTCTTTCTTTCTTTCTTTCTTTCTTTCTTTCTTTCTTTCTTTCTTTCTTTCTTTCTTTTTTGTCAGTCCTGGGGCTTGAACTATGGGCTTGGGTGCTGTCCCTCAGCTCTTTAGGTCAAGGCAACCAAGCTACCGCATGAACCACAGCACCACTTCCGGTTTTCTAATGGTTTATTGGAGATAAGAGTCTCACGGAGTTTCCTGCCTGGGCTGGCTTTGAACCGAGATCCTCAGATCTCAGCCTTCTGAGCAGCTAGGATTACAGGTGTGAGCCACCGGCACCCGGCTTGTATTCTTTTTTGCTTCCTCCCTCCGTCCCTCCGTTCCTCCCTCCCTCCCTCCCTTCCTTCCTTCCTTCCTTCCTCTAACTTTTGTGTTGGTTTTGCTAATATTTAATTTGGTTTAATTCTTTATATACAAATTTCTCCAGAGGTAGAATGAATAATAGTGTATGATATATAATACAATAAGACAATAGACATTGGGAAAATGAAATTAATTTGAAAGGTGGTCCTCAAAACCAAGATGGGGAAGTGACAGCAAAGTCAGAGACATGTTCATGAAAACTTAGTAATACATCTCTGGCACTGACAGTCTCATCCATGATTCCCTTCAATTGATTCACACCGTTCCTTTAGGGGAAATTAGACAAGTATGTCTCCGTGTCTTGAAAATGGGTTGCCACTCTCAAAAGTTTCTGCTAATGTTTTAGCAAAGTGGAAGGTAGCTCTGGCATTTAGGGAAAGGGTTCTCAAATTTTCCCTGCCAGATATCTCATAATAGGATATGTGAATAGGAAAGACAATGTGGTTGTTTTTGGTAAATAATATTCTGGGAAGCCCTGTGTGCTATTATTTTATCTTTTTTCTTTTGTGTAAGTCCTAAGGATTGAACTCAGGACCTAGACATTGTTCCTGAGTGTTTTTGCTCAAGGTTAGTGCTCTACCACTTAAGCCACAGTTCCACTTCTGGCTTTTTTTGATGATTAATTGGAGTGAAGAGTTTCACCGAAATGCTTGATAAAAAATGTACTCATTACCTTGCCCCTGTAATTGTAACCCCTCTGCACGGTATTTTCACAATAAAAAAAATTAAAAAAAGAGTTTTACTCACTGTCCATCCCAGGCTGTATGGGATGGACAACGAACATCCAACAATGAACATCAGATCTCAGCCTTCTGAGTAGCTAGGATTACAAGCATGAGCCACTGGCATCTAGCCTTGTGTGGGTTTTATGTGTTGAAATTTCTGGTTGGAGTTGTGTGCCTTTGTCTATAGCAACTATTAATTCCTCCCTATCAGCCATCACTCCTCTACAAAAAGAATGGACTGTAAATAAATATGTGAAATCATTCTGACATTTGTAGAAGACTATGAAAGAAATGACTGCTATTTCTGAGTGACTTATTTATTCATTATTTTCCCACATAAGTATTCCCTAAAACATCAAATGCACAGCTTTTGGCTAATGTGATGGCATTTTTTAATAGAAAGATTTTAGACCTTATTTTAAATATTATGCTATTGAAAAAAAATGCCTGCATAATTCTGGTTTTCTTGCTAAAAATGGACCCTAGAGAGCTAGCTTTCTGACTTAATCACTATGTATATATTCACATTTCCAACTAGGACTAACTATGTATAAGTCCTTTATCAATGGCTTGGAAACAGTAGATTACTGATGAATGTTTGATAATTGTCAAGATTTACAGAATTAAGTCACCAACAACAGCTTGCTTTCTCTTGCTTTTGACAGAACTGGGTCAGATATTTGTATTTTTTAATTCAGTACTCTACCACTTGAGCCACACTTCTCATATCTACCTATTTTCTTTAAACTAACGTATTTTTTCCACCAGACTGTTTTAATTTAATATTCTCATTTGTTTGAAATGGATGAAAACAATTCTATTTGATCTTCTTCCTTTCTCCTGTTGCCTGTTCTCAGTTTTCTCCTGGCTAGCCTACTTTATTATAATATTCCAGAAAACCCTGCTTGAATCCTCAAGATCTTTTATATGCTTTTCTTAACTGTATTTTGGACTGTATAGCATGCTCAACTGAAGGTATTGAGGAACTAGCAATAAGAAAACACATAATCTCTGACTTCAGTCTAGTAATCGGCCACAGCTTATCATAGAAACTGGAAGTGATCATCTTAAAGGGTTATCATTAGCCTTGTTAAGTAAGTCTCCATGTCTTCGGATAAATATTTCCAGTCTCCATTTTTTTACTATTACTGTTAAAAGCTATGTATATTAATAAAGTCTTACATTTCTTGATGTGTCATTTCTGTGTAATATTATCCTCTTTTTAAAGAACAGATGATATTCCTTGAATGAAAAAAAAATTAAGTTTACATTTGTCCATGGAAGGTGTTTTGAAGATGAAGTCAGCCAAATTAAAACAAACCAAACATGATGAACATGGTTGGAATCACAGCATTGAGAAGGCTGAGTCAAGAGAATCACAAGTTTGAGGCCAGCCCGACTTTCATAGGGAGATCTGTTTCAAAACAAATAAACAATCAAGCAAAGTCTTAAGAATTAAGTTCCATTTCTAAATACTTCATATACAAAAATGGTAATAAAACTAATATGCCTGAGTTATAGCATTGCATTTGTTTCTGACCTGTTTGTTTTATTAAAGAGTTTACAGGTAGAGATGCTTTAAAAGCAAAAATTTTGAAAAAAATGAAAATTTTGTATGGTTATTATTATTGTTGGCTTTATTGGGGTTTGAAATGAGGGTTCTAGGGTTTGGAATTAGGGCTTTAACTTACTATGGTGTTTTTCTTTAGCATTTGAGTCAGGCCTCTAGCTCAGCTTTTTGCTGATTATTTTGGTGATGGACTCCAGGGAACTTTCTGCCTGGGCTAGCTTTAAACTTTGATTCTTCAAATCTCAGCCTCTGGAGTAAGGATGACAGGAATAAGCACCAGTTTTTAAATTTATTTAAATTTTATTTTGTTCTTTTTTATGTGCCAGTCCTGGGGCTTGACATTAGGACCTGGGTACTGTCGCAGAGCCTTTGTGCACAAGGTTAATGCTCTACTGCTTGAGCCACAGCCCCATTTCTGGCTTTGTGTGTGTGTGTGTGTGTGTATGTTTAATTGGAGATATGAGACTTACAGACTCTCCTGCCTGGGTTGGCTTTGAATCACTATCCTCAGATCTCAGCCTGTTGAGTAGGTAGGATTATAAGCATGAGCGGCTGGCACCTGGTGAAAACTGAATTATCTTTAAAGGCCAAGAATTCATGGTGATTAATGACAGTGTGCTTCCAAAGATTAAAAGATAGAAATTTGTCACTACCTGTGAATTAGAAAAATAGAATTTCACAGACATTTTCCTAGTCAAGTAAATAAACTACCTATCCTTTGGCTCCTAGTTTCACCTATACTTAGGGTTGCAGAAATGCCACACAGATAATGTTTTTTATTAGCAATGGTTTAAATGGCCATAGGGTGGTGTAATTAACCTTTAAAAACAGAAAGCCATGGTATCAAAATAAATATCTTAATCCTTAGTTATCAAAGTGAGGATGTTTTGTCATTCATCATGTTGCAAATATAAGAGATTTAATGCATTTAGCAGAATGACTTGTCATATTTACCTGAGGTCTATGTTTGTATCAAATACAAACATACGTTTAAATTAGATTGTGCTGGGCACTGGTGGCTCACCCCTGTAATCCTAGCTATTCAGGAGGATGAGATCTGAAGAATGTGGTTCAAAGGCAGCCTGGTCAGGAAAGTCCATAAAAATCTCATCTTCAATGAACAAGCAAAAAGCCAGAATTGGAGATGTGGCTCAATTGGAGCTGTGGCTCAAGGATAGCACCCAGGCCCTGAGTTCAAGCCTCAGGACAAGCACAATAAAATAAAATAAAATAAAAATAAATTAAAAAAGAGAAGTTATCTTCCTCTCTGTGATTTGTGAACCCCTGTCTATGTATTTTTATTATACTTTGTATAAACCTGGCTCTAACAATCTGCCTTTTTTTTTTTTTTTTTGTCGGTTGTGGAGCCTGAACTCTGGGCCTGGGTGCTGTCCCTCAGCTCTTCAGCTCAAGGCTAGCATTCTACCACTTGAGCCATAGTGCCACTTCCGGCATTTTCTGCTTATGTGGTGCTGAGGAATTGAACCCAGGGCCTTATACATGCAAGGCAAGCACTCTACCACCTTTCCAGCCCCCAATCTGCCATATTATGTGTGTGTGTGTGTGTGTGTGTGCAGAATTGCTTGGATTTTTACACATCGTTGTACTGAATGAAAATAGTACCTGGATATTGCATTGGGGATAAAATAAGAAGGCTTCTTCTGTCAGAAACAAACAAACAAACAAAAAACTAGGAAAGGCCTGGGCCTCAGGCTTAAGCACAAGTTCCTGATCGCTGCAGGCACCAATGTTGTTGGTCTATCTACAGCCGAATGCACACATCAGAATATAGCACCACACCAGCTAGAGCTCTGTGTTTGATTGGAACAAAATGGTAAGATTCAAAATACTGCAGATTGTGTGTGTGTGTGTGTGTGTGTGTGTGTGTGTGTGTGCCAGCACTGGGGCTTGACCTCAAGGCTTCATACTTTCACTTCACACTTTCACTTAGCTTTTTCCACATAAAGCTGAGACTCTACTACATGAGCCACTCCTCTGCTTCCAGCTTTTTAGCGGTAATTGGAGATAAGAGTCTCATACGCTTTTCTGCCTGGGCTGGCCTTGAACCACAATCCTCAGAACTTAACCTCTTGAAGAGTTAAAAGTACAGGCATGAGCTATCAGTGACCGACCAGATAGATGTTCTGTTTTGTTTTGTTTCCTTGAGCCTGCATTATAACAAGAGCTATTACCGTATTTTTATCTAGGTTTCATTTTATTAAAAATTGATTGTTTCTGATGTCACAGATAATGAGGGACAAGTATTTGAGCTCTAGAGCATAGAGAATGTAAGGCATAAATGTAACACTGTTCACACTGGCATAAGCTCCCTGGTTTTTGTTTTTTAACTGGGGTTCAAAGTAGCAAATTGAGTTTCTAAGTGAGTATAGGTGAATGAATTAATTATTAACAATTTGCAGGAAAACAATAAGAGGGCATACCTAAGTACCTTTGATCTATTTTTATCATAATACGTTCTTCTTTTTAGTTTAAATATACTGCCTCATATTTCTCCTCTAACATGGGCTTAATCATGACCATCTCTAAAACAGAATGCACCATGCTATGCAGTTTAATTTGAGGATAAATGTCTGTAGAGGAATTCAACAGACCAGAAGACAAACAAGACAGAAAGGGAGAATGAAAGAGATAGACGAGAGAGAGAGAGAGAGAGAGAGAGAGAGAGAGAGAGAGAGAGGCGAACAGAGAGGCTGATTTATCAGTTTCCCTTAGAGAGTTGGAAATTTAACAATCCTTCCTGTCTAGAAATTGTTATATGTGGCTTTAATCTCTCCGACTACAACGCAACTTCATTTTCTCTTTTTATGTCTTAGAAAGCATCCCCCCAGGAGGAGTGAAAGAACGACCAACTCTCCAGCTACAGTCGTGCAGAGTTGCCACACTGTAAAATGAAATCTCTTCTGCCTGTTTTATGGCCCCTAAATTTTAGCACTAGCATCCAATAGTGCAAAATTAAAAAAGAACAAAGAGAGGAAAGTAACACTCCACTTTACTTTTCCAGAAAGATGAGTCTGTATGGCCGTGGTAGATGGATTAGTCAAGTGGACTGGCTTTCTTAAGATTTCTAAAAACCACAGGCCCAGTCCAGATATTGTCAATCATTCCTGTGTTACCCAGAAACGTGGACCGTTTTGCAATGGATCCTCCTGTCTTTCTCATTGTATGAATAATCTTGTGTCTATTTTCGGACTCATTATCCAACCATCGCATCCATTTGGAAGACAGTCTTTGCACCAAGCTCTGAGTAGGGCCTGCTCTGTCTGTGGGCGATTGCACCATGTTTCAGGAATAGCCTTTGAGCTTTTGTGACCTTGACATCAGTGTGAAATTGCATCACAATTACAGAAAAATACCCGGGCTGTGATCCCTTTGTCTCACACTCCTTAATGGCAGCTTTTGTACTCCAAATGACTTAGAGATGACTTCTCAAAACCAAATCTTCTTTAAGGAACTTGCAGAATTGCATGTGAGGGGAAATGTACTTCGGTGCATTTCAAAATTGTAGAAAGTTTTGGAGTTGGTTTCAGCATATGTAGCCCTCCAGTCTGCATTTCATTTTGTGCTTCCAGTGGAATTTTTTCTCGTTCATACAAGACACACTGAATCCATTCCCTGTTGATGTGGACACGTAGATGGACACAAAACTACTCACTCTAACATTTATAACATTTCTGTTGATGGCTGATAGCTAAACGTGTATTACATTTACTCTATGAGAGTCTTATTGCAAACACTTCATTGATTTAAACATAGTCAAAATGTCTAGAAATAATTGAAAAACATGGAAGTATATAATTACGTGATTCTAAAATTTTTAAGGGATCTAAGAAAGGTGGGTTGGAACTGTCTCATATTTTCCCTGGAAGTTAGGTGCTTCTCAGATTTTTTTCTTTTCAAACAGATAATTGAATTCTGAGCACTGAGTACATTGGAGAAAAAAAGCTGGTTTGTCAATCTGTGGTCTTAGAATTCTGCATAAAGAAGGATTTCCAGATAACTTGCATCCAAAAAAAATTTCACTCACAAGTAATGTTATGCGTTACTTAAATTAATTGCCAGAATCTTCTCAACTATTTCCTATTAAATATTAAAATCTTCAGTTGATACGAATTACATCACAAGTTATTACTCTCCTAGTAACTGCCTCTTATCAAGGGCTAATTGAGCATGCTTCTGCTAGATAGACTTTGCCTTTTCTGTAGTCTTGCTTTTAGCTAATAAAAATACTACTATGTCTGTGAATATAGTAAGTCCAACATTTTTACTAAATTTGATAACTAATTTGAACTAGTTATTTCAATATTATGTGGACTTAGTCTAGATAAACTTTCATTAAAGTAAGATCAGTTTAAAAAATACCACAAAATTTACTTTTCGAGAATGTACCTCTGTGTACCTATTTAATTCAGCAATGCCAGTACCACAGCATATAGAAAAATAAATGATAGCTTGCTAGAAAGTAAAAGAGCTCAAAATAATTTTCCGATCTGATCATTTAATAATCTATATTCTGATTTCTGTATCTAAAGGTAGAATAAGACGTAAAGTACAGATTAGGGGCTTTTGTTTTCTTTGTGTTTTGGCAATATTGAACTTTGACCATAGGGCCTCATTTTCATGAGGCTGTGGCTCTACCTTTTCAGCCATACCTCAAGCAAACTTTTCTCTGGTTATTTTGGGAGATAGAGTCTTATGCAGTCTTCTGGCCAGGCTGGCTTTGAATACTCAGTCTCCCAAGTTGCTATGATTACAGGTGTGCACCAGTGGTACCAACTCAGATGAGTTTTCTTCAATAATCATGATCACTTAAATTTCCCTCTAAATCATCCAGAAGTTATTCCAAAAACTACTGCTTTGATTGAACATCATTTTGTAAAGATAATTATCCTAATTATATCTAACAATGTTTCTACAGTCTAAATAGATTATTTTTTGTCTCTCGTTCCCTTATAAGGAAACTTTTCCATCTATAAATGTATGAGCATTATTTTAACACGAAGCCCATAACAGCGTATCATAAAAAGAAAGAAAAATTCTGTTGTATAATTTGGGGAAGTTTCTATTTCTTTCAATTCCAAGAATATTCATTTGTTTTAGACATCAGGTCCATGTGCTATGTGAGATTCTCAGAGCTGTCTATCTCTGAACTCCACTTGGAAGTCTAATAATACATTTCTTGTTAGGCATTTCTAGTGAGAACTAGTCACTTTCAGGACCCCAACGTTTGAGAAAAGCCTGGATCTTTAACAGCTCTAGCTGAAAAGTCCTGTCCATTTATTGATGTATACCAGCTATTAACATAGGAACATCTTACTTCAGTTAGAATTCATGACTAACACAAATATTATAATGTGATCAACACTTTCACATAGTTGGAATTCATTGATAAACTCCCTAAAAATTCAACTTAATAAAATGCATCAACAGCCTTAAAATCTTAATGTCATCTGGGATAGCAAATTCTATTTGTATGAAAAGTTGTGCAGAAGGGTGTTTATGACAGGAACATTTATGATAATAAAATATGAGAGTATCAAATAATTAGCAATCTAGAACTATGAAAATAAATTATACTGCATTCATATAAGAAGATATTGCAGATCATTAAAATTGCTGACAACTCTTTATAACATGGGAAATGCTCGAATGAATAAAAATGACAATTGAAAAATAATCTTTTAAGTCCACCTCCAGTTGGCTCATATCTATAATCCTACCTCCTCAGGAGCCTGCAATCTGAGGATCCTAGTTCAAAGCCAGCCAATGGAGAGAAATCTAACAATCTCTTATCTTCAATTAATCAGAAAAATAATAAAACAAAACAAAAAACAGAAAAGGAGATGTGGCTCAAGTGATGAAAATTCTACCCTTAAGTGAAAAAATCAAGTGAGAGGACATGACCCCATGTTCAAGCCACAATATTAGTAAAATAAACCATTAAAAGAAATAAAGAAGTAAACTCAAGAATAAAAAGTACAGAAGTTTATGAGTAATCCTGTCAGCATGTATTTGCACATACATGTTCATATCTATTTCTAACTATATTTAAGATGTATAACAACTTTAAAGACGATAAGCTGGCCAATCTGTTCTTTACAATTTTTTATACTTTCACAGTTTAAAAAGTTACATAAAATTATAATTTCTAAAACTTTATTCAAATGGTATTCTTGGTGTTGGTGGCTCAACAGTTAGTGTTTTTCTTCCTCTGATAGGTGCTATCAGATGGCACCCACACTAGACCATTTTATTCCACACTTCTTGGTGACAAAGTAGCTTATATTTGGTAGTGTGATTATTTTCATTATTATATGCAATTGAGGCCCATTGCTTAATATGCAATCAAACTTACAATACTGGGTTTTTTTTGGTCAAGTGTGAAACAATGAGAAAAGTTAGAACATAATAAAAAATTCTCTAAGGTGTGACAAGTACCTGTTTAAAAACATATTTTTATTTTAGTTTTTGGGTTTTTTTTGAAGAACTTGAATCTATATATTTGGAAATGCTATGAGCTGATATTTCATATACAGTATTTCAAAGCCAAGTCTGAGAATTGCTAAAGGATCTTTACCTTTGTGCCAAGAGTTATTACATCTTACTATATTGCCATCAAACTGGAAACTACAGAAATGGAACAAAAGACTATTTGTAGAATAACTAACAGTAAAGTCTTATTACTCAAACACATCCATCTAACAGAGAGGAAAACGATTCTGTAAGATGATTATTTACATGGTAAATACCACAGCAAAGGTCTTTATCTCAGCACAAGGTATTGAATATACACAAATATGCAAAAATATTTATGAATTACTTGCACAGAGTTACTGTACATGAAATTTACTCAGCATCTGACATATATTGGTACCATGTGCAAACAAGTACAGGAAGAAGTTGAACAAAATACTGAATGAGTGAATAAATGAAATGCACTTTATGGATCTTCCCTTCTCAGTGTCTCTGTTTTGTCTTTAACTGACAGCTAAATCATTAATTCAGCCTGCTCTATAGTCTAGATGATTTCCTGTTAAAAATTATACAAGCCAGAAATCAAATTAATTTTGTTTAACATAATTTTTAACATTTCCAGAGGTTAAAAAAAATTCAGTGAGTAGGCAAAAATGGCTTTAGTTAAATTGAAGTCTCAGAATAGGCATTCCTAAAGGTGCCCTATTAATAATCCTATTTTATATATTTTCCTGGTTGTAATAAAATTACTTATAAAATTACTACATTGTCAGCTGCAATGATGATGAATTCTCACCAAGAATACAAATTTTATTTTTGCCAGAGCAATATGACTTTTATAACCTTTGGCTATTACACTTTTACTGGGTGCTTAGCAACTGAATCTATTTGTTTAGTAATGCCTATTTTAAGAAACGAAGCACATTCAACAGGAATTAGGAATTAAAAAAAACCCCAACAACCTAGTTTGTATATTGATTGATGCCCATTAACTGTTTACCAAGACAGTTAAACATTCCTCAAGACCCTTTTGTGAAGAAAGCATTTGCAAAATCATAGGGGCATCAGGAATACATAATAAGTCAGACACTAAACAAATGCTTACAACTGGAATTTTATGTATATTTTATATATAGGTTTTCATGGGTACCAGGCACTGAATTATATATTTATTTGGGGGTACAATTTTCACCGAGAAGCTGAGTGAAACAATTGAGCATGATGTCTTTGTGTGGGCTAACATAAAGCTATTTGAAAATCATTTTTAGGTTTTGTTCAACTACTCAGTAATATGAAGTATCACTGGTAATGTGAAGTATCAGTTTTATTTAGAACTACAAGCACAAAACACTGATCATTTTTAAAGAAAAAAAGAAAGGAAATGAGAATTTTTTTTCCCTCAGTCAATATGTCATTGCTGGTTAAAGAAAAATAGGAGAGTTCATTGTATGCTACAAAGAGAATGGCATGGGAGCATCCTCTTGGTAGCAAGAGAGATCTGCCTGAAAAACAGAATGCTTTAAAACAGTCATTTTTCAGTGCTATGTAAATACTATGGACATTTTAAATTCAACAATACGCAGAATCAGCAGATAGAGACAGTTTTAAATTTGCTAAAAAAAATCAATAGAAGAGCAGTAAAATGCAATTTTCCTAAACCAAGGCTGTAACTTGAAGTGAGCTGAAGCATTCTTGAAGCAGCTGAGATTTTTTTTTAATAGGACTTAAGAAAATGGTTTTAACATTGTTTCACTGTATTAGTAGTGGCTGAACAATACAATGGGGGTGATTCTTTGTGGTATTATCTGTATTATATTTTTATTACCTTCAGAGCTCTGTATACATATCTTATGCTCTTTTCAGAAACTTAAATACAATTACACTCTAATTATTATTTGTTTTCCTTGTAATGACCAGTCAGAAAGCTGTACCCTGACTTCTGTGGGAAATAAAAATCTATTCACATTGAGTAGCAGTTACTCAGTATGCATTCTGTCCTTGCTGTCTCAGAAAAAAGTTTTAAATAATGTATGGTGGGTTCCTTTGTAATGAGGCACTCTTTTTTTTTAATGTCTTGTTGTGATTTTATCTTTTTAGAGGAAATATTGTTACTAAAGGGTCACAGATGATATCAAGGATCTTATCCATGCCAAATAATTTATCTATAAAATTTTCAATGGGAAGGTGGACACCTTTCAAAATGCTTAGGCATTTAATTTGCATAGTAAATTTCAGAACCATGGGTAGATTGATGAGGTAGGAAAAGACATAGAATTGTGTGCATAGAACAAGGCCTAGGTGAACGTTTTTTTCTCTTTTCCTCATTAAATATTAAAGTTTTTTTGAGACAGAGAGAAAGAGAAAGAGAGACACATATTTGATATCTGTGGTCACTTTTTTTTGTTTCCAAGATGATAATGAAGAAATTGCTCAATAAGACACAATTTCCCTTTTCTCTTGTGTCAAGTATTCCATGCTTTGTCCACTGCCATTGTTTTCTGGAAGCTGATTTCAGATATGAACGCCATGGGAAGGAGAGAGAGGTAGAGCCTGAGGAGCCAAAGCGTTTTCATCATCGGAGTGCAGTGTGACTTCTAAGTCTGATTTCCAAACTAGGCTATGTTGAAATAATAAAAACAAAACATCTAAGCAAATGTTATTTTAATAGAAGAGCAGCTGCTCTAAAGTCATGTGTCTTCCTAAATGTTTCCTGCATGTGACATCTCTCGCACCTTCTAGCACACTTGACTTGCTCTGGTATTGATATTTATTTTGTGCATTTCTCTTTATTGCCAATGCACTTTGCTATTACAGCCTGTCAGGCCCTTTTGTCAACTGACAGTGTGTGACGCCTTGTATTTGGGATACATGTCTGGAAGGTATAAGAGGTAACAGCCATCCAGAAACACACATCCGTCGACTCCTAAGTCTGGAGGAAATGATTGACCCAAATTCTGCAATATTCTCCCAACTTAAAACACTAGCATGTTTATTTCACCTGTTTTCCTCAGAGCATGCCACTATTATTGACATGCTTCTGCCTTTATGGCTCCAGGATGCATGAGTGATTAGTGGGACATGACATTTTTAATCCTTAATTCTATAGCCTATCACCACACTTCTCATTAGTGATTATGAGCTTTGAGAGGCTCTGCTAGCAGTTAGTCAATGACTGGTCAGTAATTCAGAGGTGTCAAATTCCTTTTTAGTTAATAAAAAAATAAGAATCATTGTTATTTCTGGATTTTATTACCTAAATGAAATTGTAAGGCATTGGCATCCATCTGATACTTAGAAGATGATTTTGTTTTGTTTTGCTTTGTGTGGGGGACTTGCACTTCATTATTATTTTTTATCATTTACTACAATTTGTTTTTCTTACTGAGATTTTTAACAAACAATCCTATTGAAATGCAGTTTATGTTATTAGAAATTTAAGAGTCTTTCTTACAAAAGATAACAATGAAATATTACAACTACTCTATGTCATACATAATTAAATATGTCTGAATATTTAATACTCAAAAATTCTACCTGATTAGGAAAATTAATGAGTATATTTGATCCACACAGAAGTATAGCATAGTTATGGGATTTTAATTTTCTGGGAACAATTTAATTTGTTATTAGACTGAGTTTGTAAGCAGCTATCTGTCCTATAAAAGTTTGAAATGTAATGAAATATAATAGCAGAAATTATCAAGGACATCGGCTTTGCATCCAACAATTTTCCTCTTTTATGGATCAATATTTATTGTTTTAGTGCATTTTTCAGTGTGGGATGTTTACAAGAAATTGGGAAATCTCTAAGCAAGTCAATGCACTTCATGATAGGCATTTCATATTTGGAATTTTTAACTGTTAAAAGCCCGCAGTGGAAACTTCTTCCCTTCTACTTTTTCCCTTTAGTATAGACTGAGCTGGCCCGTCAGCAGGGAGCACTTCAATTAGGACACCAACAATGGAATGCAGCACAATGAATTGCATGTTATTCTCTTATACTATATCTATACTACTACTTATGTCACCAAATTGTGAGTTTGGAAACTTCCCTTCTACAGATTGACTTACAGTTTATCAAAGGATGTATTCTATAATCCTAGTGGTTAGTTTTCATGATGAATTTAAATCGTGAAGCACATTTTCCAGCATTCTTCTACTCTCAACCTTAATGGCTGAATTTTGTAGTCCTTATTACCACTGAACTCTCTTGGTGCACCCTCTGTGTTGTCCAACTCTAGTCTCCTTTGGTTTCCATTCATTTTGTTCTCTTCTCCTCCCATTTGTGCATCAGTCCTTCTTAATTTCCTTTTGCCAATTCCTTGTAGGCTATTGTTGCTGCTATTATCACGTATTCAATCAAGCAGCATTTGTGAAATGTTCATTGTATGTACTATAAGGCAAGGCTGTTCTGGGAGACACAGATAGGAGATGCCGATGACTATAGGAAGGGTTCTGTCCTGAAGGATGTGATGGTTAATTGAATAGCATGTCGATGTATCCTAACAGTTGGATGACATCTCTGCTTCTCTGTCTACATTTCTACTATGCCCAGCTAATCTCACTGGCTCTCCTGGCCTCAATCACCATAGATTTACTGACCACTCCTTTCATGTCCATCTACAGTGTTTTCAAGTCTTAGTGTACATACAGCCTTCTTAGAACTTAAAATCCTTTGTGTTGCAGACTAAGACTAAAGTATTCCTGTACTGGTGCTTTATTAGTCAACCTCAAATTACTTGTTTACAAGCTGAATTCCCGATCAATATTGCCCCTTGTGTTCACATTTCCCTGACTCATGTCTCCTAAGTTATATTTTGTCAGTGTCTTATATTTGATTTTATATGAAGCCTGTTAGGAAGGCTTGCCAAGTTTCTTCAAAAAGGACTTCTGAATATCTGTCTCCATTGCTTACTTGATCTTAACCTCTTAGAATCATAACCATGTATACTCATTGATCTGAAAAATATCACATTGTTGGTGCACAAACCTTTTGAGAACATTGTAAAAGTACTAAAAAAATAAATGGAGCCATGACCAATTTCATGCATGTAATCCTAATTAGTTGAAGGACAGAGATTGGGAGGATTGAAGGTTGAGGCAATTCACAGCAAAAAGCAAGATTTCAGGGTTAGAGGTGTGGCTTAGTTGGTAGAGAGCTAGCTGATGAGTGAAAGCATCAGGTATGGAGTTCAAGTCCTGGTCTTGAGCCAAAGTGGAGAGGGCGATGGTGTGGGGGGGCAGATATTTAGGAATCCATCTGTTTGGAGGTAAGATCCCCTCTCTACCCTTAAAAATCATTTTTTTTATTCTATAATCAGATGAACAAGCACTTTCAAACTTCCTCTTCTTAACTAAAATCCACATTCCCATGAGCACTTTCCATTTTGTTATGATGGGGTCTTTGAGGAACTTTGGGTTCTACTAAATAAAACACAAAGGACGGCATGAAGACAGTACAGTGTCTGATGCTTTAGAAATGATACTTTCTGTTCAGATTGAAAGGGAAGCATTGGAAGTCTTGTATCTGAATATTTAAATAAAGTTAGACTAGAAGAGAAAGCATTACATCTTTTTTTCCATAGCACAGGACAAACACCACCATTAACAAACAGCTGACATGAATGTAAGTAAATTGATCTTGACTATCAAGACCACCCCTCAGCATATTTGTACCGAGGCTCAAATACGGGAACTGTGAATTCATCAGTGGATAAAAATGGACAAAGTTGTGATTATATGTGGGTAACAGAGATTGCAATTTGGCTGCCAGTGGACTAAATTTGGCCCACACATACACCTTGAGGCCAGCATAATATTTTTAAAGAATTGAAGCCAGTATTTCAGCATCAAGACATTTGCTCGTTACATGAACCTCCCCAGGTTTCCAGCTTCACTTTAGATTTTGGAAACACTTATAATAGTAATTCCATGGTCACATGGCAATAATTGGCTAGAAGTAAAAGCAGCTGTTCCATCCGAACAGGAACATACTTACTGGCTCAACAGAGCTCCCAGAAGATCCTGTTCACACATTTACTGTCCCTTGCCTGTCCACTGTCAAACAATCATAACCTTAGAAACTCAGCCTAGAGATGTGAAGCGTTTACAGGAAACTGCTGTTTTGAATAATAAATGCATCCTATGTTATAATGCAAAAGGAAAAAATAATCTATTTTAGGATGTAGATGGGCACTCTAGACTCCTGAGTAATAAGAAATAGAAAAATGTTTATTTGAATTCCTAGTAATTTAACTAAAGGGGAAACAAAAGACTGGAAGACTAGCCCAGAGGTCAAGGGCAAAATTGAGGTGAGTAGTATTGAGACTGTCTGGAACCCAGGATCACTATGGTACATATGAAATCAATTCCAGAATAAGGCACTCACAATTAAATATAACTTTCAATGTTCATTATCTGAAGGAAGTACAGGGCATGAGGGGTACAGGGCTCAATTTCTTTCTTAGTTTCTTTTGATCAGTGTTCTTTAAATTTGTCTTCTCACCTTATCATGAGGAGCTAATGTAAGAAGCAAACCATGGACAAACATCTTACAATCTTTTGTTTTCTGTTTTTTTCTATCTAATGGCATCTATCATGACATCATTAAAATGATCTTGTGAGACCATTTTCAGTTACTCTAAAGTCTTGCAGTTCTATAGGAACATGAAAGAAATTTCCTCTTAAGGAAAAAAATAATTAACTACATTACAGTTTAATTGTTCATGTTGGCTAATGAATAACACAAATGGCCTTTCCCACTGCTTTGTTGAATCTTCAGACTAAGGTATATATCAGAGAACTGATTTGATTTAAGAGGACTTCAAGTCCCTTAAATTATCTTGTAAAAACCAGCTCAAGTATCTTTGATGTGTCAGTCATCTTTCATTTGGTCTGCTAATATTAGAGCACTTTGGTTTTTTTTTCTTTTTTCCCCAAAGCACTTTCACATACTTCTTGCCTGCCTGGAGGTATTACAATTAAGTGAATTCTGGGATATTTAGCCTAATGGAAGAATGAGCAAGGCCATGTAACTCAGAAAGAAGGGCAACTGATTCAGAACTCTCCTCTGGTTCTGAAGTTCTTTAGACTAAGGGATGTAGCAAGTCTGCAAAGTACATAATAGGAGAACCATCATCCACAAAGTCTCCAGAAATGTAGGAGCCAACATTTATATTAGAGACATCTCATTTCTGGATTTGCCATTCAAAACCTGCTCCCGATGTTTATAATTTATTATCTTTTGTTTTAAATCCATATTTGAATTTCTTTTCTGGTAATATGGAATTACTCTGTGAGTCTAGCAGGCTACTATATATCATAGCCAAATCTGCTTGTCTCTAAATATCTGTGTATGCAAACTTCTCTCTTAGAATTTTTTAAAGTGTGTGTGTGTGTGTGTGTGGAAAAGGATCTTTTGGGAGACAGGTAGATGGATAGAGAGAGGAAGCAGGGGGAGAATGCAGTCATAAAATTCAATGCATAACTTACAAAATTAAGAAAATTGTGGGGAAGAGGAAGGTGTAGGGTTGGGAAGGATAGAGGAGAATGAGGAAAGATGTGACATTAACCATGATCATAAACTGCTTTGTCGAACCTCAACTCCTTTGTACTTAAAGATAATAAAATATAATTCAAAAAATTAGCTTCCAGGCAGACATGATAGCTCGTACGAGTTTTCCAAACTAGTTAAGATACAGAGAAATAGGATTACAGATCAGAGTGATGTCAGAAGACTGTCTGGACAGAAATGCCTGAGAAACTCTACCTCCAAAATGACCAGCAAAAAGCTAGACAGAAGGTATCAGTCAAGTGGTAGAGTTCCAGCTGAGCAAGCAAGCCGTATAATAATCAGATTAACAACAACAACAACAATAATAGTAATAGATAATTTCAATTTATTTGAAAACTCAAGTCATAGGAATCTGAATTCATCCATCTTCAGGGCTTATAAAAGTTCCTGGGAGAGTAAATGTTCAGTAAATGTTCTGATGAAGTTAAGAGCCCCAGGTGGAGGAACGCGCACATGTGGACAGGTAGGAAGTTGCGAACACTATCCCAAAGGAAGAAAGAGCCAGGAGGCAGCCCAGGTCAGCAATACCAGAACATGCATAGTGTGTATGGATAACTGAGAGCAGACACTACACTGGCAAATGAGAAAGGGGCAATCACCCTGAAAAGTGAGCTTGCGGCTGTGTCCCTATCCAATGCCACTTTGTCACCCAGATCTAATAAGGTGTATCTTATATGTAGAGGAGACAAAACCCTTAGAATAACACAATAATATTGTTAGCTTAAAATGCCAATAAGGTATCCTACTGAGAAATGAGTAAATACAACATTCAACTGTGGATTGTGGATCTTCAACAAAAAGAGAATTTGGGTGATGGTGGCTCATGCCTAGAATCCTAGCTACTCAGTAGGCCAAGACCCATTGATAGCCATTCAAAGCTAGCCCAGGCAGGAAAGTGTATGAGAATCTTATCTTCAATTAACCTGCAAGAAGCATGTAGTAGAGCTGTGGCCTATGTGGTAGAATGCCAACTTTGAACAAAAAAGCTACAGGAGAGTGTGCAGGCCCTGAGTTCAAGCCCTAGGACTGGCACAAAAAAGAAAACAAAAAGATAATAATAGGCTGTTTTCCTTTACAATAATTTAGTGCTCCCTTATATTTTAAAATAATATAATCAGGACTGGGAAGGTGGCTCAGTGGTACAGCACTTGCCTTGCATGCTCGAGGCCCTGGGTTCGATTCCTTAGCACCACATAAGCAAAAAGAAAAAAGCCGGAAGTGGCGCTGTGGCTCAAGTGGTAGAGCGCTAGTCTTGAGCTGAAGAGCTGAGGGACAGTGCCCAGGCCTAGAGTTCAGGCCCCACAACCGGACCCCCCCAAAAAAATAAAATAATATAATCATCAGGTCCAGAAAGATAAGAGTTTTAAAAAAATATATAATTGCTCTAATTCTGAAAACCAGATGAAGCAAGAATACACTGTGGAAAAGTTCTGTTCCCTTGATTTGCTTTTAAATTTATTGCAAATTTGCCATGTAATGTCATTTGTTGTATTCTGGTATGAAACAAAGCTGAGTCTTTAATATGTTGTTTTATTTACAAAGATGTTCTATTTACAAAGAATTTCTTCATTTTCTCTATACTCCTTTCAAATTTTGTGAAAATGAGATTCTCAGAAAAAATATTGATTTTGAGCTTTGGGAGTAGGTCATCGAAACTTATCTGTTTTCTAAGGAGGTGAGGGAAGAAGTCATTTTACATTTACAATCTGGGAAAAGAGAAGAAGGAAAATAGGTAAATAGGTCCTATAAAATTATTTTGTAGAGACAGACATGGCAGTATATGCCCATAATCCAAGTAAGACTGATGAGCTATGGCAGGAAGATACTGAGTTTAGAACCTATCTCAAAAATCCAAAAGAAGAAAACAAGAATGATTCTATAATGAAATATTCCTCTCTCTCTACATTGAATGCTATGCTGCCACGATCAATCCACAAGACTGGAATCACCAAACAAATTAGAGAAGTTTTTTGCTTTTACTTTTTGGAATGCTAACAGCCAAGTGGCAGAGGATGAATAAAATTCTTGAACATACGAAGGCACTGCCAGTCTCAGGGCCTTGAGCTTAACTATTTTCTCTTCTGGAATGTTTGTTCTCCTGAAAGTAGCGACTCTCTCCCTGTTTAGATGTCATGTAAGAATCCTCAGCCTATCTCATGCTGCTTCATCTCTAATAGTAACTATAGTTATATGCTTATTACTTATTAAAACCCTCAGGAGGATTTGACCTTAGTTTGGATTTAAAACTCTCTACCAGAGAGACTGAAAAAAAAAATGAAGCTGTTAGTGCTAATACCCGGTAAACACACCTGAGATTCAGCCTTATATATGTGTGACTTCTTTCACACATAAACAATTTGCAGAGAACACACTGTTAAACAGCCCTGGACACGTGGACAGAGCGCAGACCATGGAGCTGAATAAAGCTCTCCATACTCCACTTCTGAAAGTCACGCCACTCATCAATTTCTTAAAGGCTTTCTGAATAAATAGGGGCCTTTTATATTTGTAGTGAAGAGTTATCATTTAGCTGGGCATGGTGGCCTATACCTGTGACCAGGGCAATTGGGGGGATGAGGTGGTACAATAGCAAGTTTTAGGCCAGCCTGGGCTACATAGAAATGCCTTGTCCAGCAAGGAAGGAAGGAAGGAAGGAAGGAGGGAAGGAAGGAAGGAAGGAAGGAAGGAAGGAAGGAAGGAAGGAAGGAAGGAA
>NW_012267458.1:918926-926846 GCF_000151885.1 Dipodomys ordii
AGGAAGGAAGGAAGGAAGGAAGGAAGGAAGGAAGGAAGGAAGGGAGGAAGGGAGGAAGGAAGGGAGGAAGGAAGGAAGGAAAGGAGGGAGGGAGGGAAGGATGGAGGGAGGGAGGGAGGGAACTCTTAACACAAAAAATGATGATTACAATATCTAAATTAAAATATACTTCCTTAGGCACTTGCATCATACATTATTAGTGCAATATATTCCTGGCTATAAACTTTGAGGTTTTGTAGCACTGTAAACCCTGTTCCCATAAAAATTTATATCTTTGCAAGATTTCTTTTTCAGATAATAAATGTAAATACAAACTTCACGATAAAAAAGGCAATACAATTAAGCAATATATTCATTAAACCAAATGTTAATTTGGCCTCACTTCTTTTGAAATTCTCAAAAATGTGAAATATGATTTTGTATCTTGCAACTTTGCTGAATTTTCTGTGTGTATACAGAAAATTAACAGTTGAAAAGACTATGGAAAAGGAGACAATATTAATAAAACATGTATCTGGAGTTAATTTAAATATATGTGAAAATAGTTTAAAAAGTAAGCCTAATAACCCAGTTTTCATATGAGCTAAGGACTTCAATAGGTTATTTTTTTTAAGAATACAAGCGAATGCCAGCAAGTATGTCCAGATATGTCTGGTATTAAACAAAAAAAATCAGTAAAATGCAAATCAAATGAAATATGGCCTCACACTTATTAGGATGGCTATAATTTAAAAAGACAAATTTGGGAAAGGATGGAGAGAAATTGGAACCCTGGTTGGAATGTAATAGGGTGTACCAGCTATGAAGGAGAATATGAAGCTATCACCAAAAAAAAAAAAAATCAAAAATAGAAGCACCATGATTCAGCAGTCTTGCTTCTGGGAATTACTCTGAAGAATTCAAAATGGATTTTGAAGACATATTATCACTCGCACTTTCATTGCAATATGGTTTATTGTGAGGAATGTGAGAGCAAAGCAAATGTTCTACCACAGACGAGTAAATAAAGGAAGCCCTCAAATGTGACAATGTAGATTAACCTTAAAGACATTAAAATCCACATGAAATAAGCCTATTACAGGGCAAATTCTGCATGATTTTATGTACATGAAATATCTAAACTAGTCCAACTCATACAGCAGAGAGTAGAATGTGATTGACCAGGCTGGAACTGAGTGGGAAATGGGGAGTTGTTCGACAGGAAGAAAGTTTCAGATATGCAAGATAAATCTGTGTTAGAGATTTGGTGTATGCCTTGGTACCTGAGGTTAACCTATGCTCAACTGTTTACCTAAGATTGATTAATACGGTAGATCTCGTGTGAAGCGTTTTAACCAAAATAAACTGTTTTTTAAAAGAAGAGACACATAAGCATGTACAATCTCTGCATTATTAAATGTAGCCAAATGAAATACAGAGGAAGCAATGGTCCTGAATGATAAGGAAAATTCCAGCAGGCTTTTAATAAGCATGCAGTGGAAAAGACCCTGTAGCTCAGCCCATTAAATGCACATCTCCACCACCCAGTGTGAACTAACGACCATCGGAATACCTGGAACTTCACTTGCCGTTTGACTACAGATTTACAAGAAAGGTTAAAGTAAGCATAAGTAAGATAAAACAGCAAAAATATATAAAAAATAAAATTACCAAATGTTATTTTCTTTTTGTAGTGAAAAAATAATTGGTCCATTGTATGAGAAGTGGGAGAACATTTTTAAAAACTAGAAATTTGACATAGTTATTGCATTTGAATTGCTCTTGGAAAATATACAATTAGGACACTATGGAAAATCCTTCCAAGTGTGAATACATATTTTGGATCTTTTCAGAAGTCTATTTACATGAGGCCAGCAGATGTTGGTCGTATGTGTGGTCATATTCTTTCCAAGTAGTGCAAATAGCACACACTTTGCATTGATAGACCACCTTTCTTGGCAGTCAAGTGTCATAAAGAAGTTTATTTGTTGATAATTAAAGAAAGTAGATGTCAAAAGTAATTCAGATGTTTTATTTATATCACCAGTAGTTTAATTCTACAAACTCTGCAACAGAAGAATGGCAGAAAAAAAATTTTATTTGGTTTTCAGAAGCTATGGAAATGGAAATGTTCCTGAAAATAAACATAAAACAAGTAAGAATTACCTCCCCTATCTGATCTTAGAGATGAGGGTGTGGTGCAGGAGGGAGAGGAGAAAAGAGGGGAAGTGGGAGTGGGGAAAGGACTAAACTAATCATTTAATTTTTTACATATTAAATTTTATTTACATTGTCTGTAAGGTTGCTAGGCAGAAAATCAGGTTTTAAATCCCTGCCCTAAATATGTTCATAAGTGAGAATTATCAACACAGGAAAGTCAAAATATTGAGAAGTAGAGTTTATCAACCTTCTGACATGTTCCTGGAAATTATATTGATATGACATAAAGAAATTTGGGGGGGGGTTAGTTTTGTTAACCAAAAGGTTTTCCATAAAGAAAAAAACATTCCTTCATAATGGCAGCATACACTCTAATTTTTAATTCAATGGTTAACATAGTTACCGCACGATATAAAATATTAGCATGGCTATACATACACTCCATACCTGCCTTTCTCATTCATAGCTGTGATTCAACTCTCCAGATGAAAAGGAAAAGTTAATATTTGAATAAGTGATTTCACCTATTGAAAGTTAGGCAGCCAGGTCTTAATTTTTTATGTATTCGTGATTGTCAATATTTTTATTAATTTTTATGAATTCAACTGACTTTGATGCTTGAATTGGTTCTCTAGATATTTAACAGATGTTATTCATATAGACCTAGGAAGTATCAATATTTCTTCTACAAAGAAAGACTTCTCACGAAGGGTAAAGAGCCTTGGGAATGTATTGATTGGGTAACAAGTAAAAATAACACTGAAATTAATTTTCGTCAAGTTAACAAGATAATTTACATATATTGGGAACTCATGGTACACGATGCATTAATATTTTAGCAAACCCTTAGAAGAAGAAGTTTTGAGCACCAAATTTCATCCAGAAACAACTCAATATTAATTTCTGTTACCAAAAAGAGACATGGCCTCTTTTTAAATGCTTTTTCTTCACTTCTAAAAATAATTAACACTAGAAAGTTTTAGGTAGAATATTTTAGGAGAAGCTCTTCTAGGGGAACCATGCTGATCAAGTTCAAACAGGACCTACAGGTCAAATGACATGGTTTTTAAAGCTATGACTGTAATACTGTTTTCTCTTGGGTTTCCTAGCCATCCAATTGAGGAAACAAAAGTATTTATCATACACGATGCCCGTCAGAATCCACTTAGAGTATGCTGGATATATAAAGGACTCTGCAGATGTTTTTGATTTTTATAATAACTTCGTTTTAATTGAGGTTATCTTTGCCTATAATTAGCCAATAACAGCAGGGTTTGGAACTTTCTCTTACAATTGGGTTGGAATGTTGGTTTAAGAAATAATGACAATATGTTTCTGGAAGAACATACTTCTGATTTCTTCGCTATGAACTTTAGTTGTTTGCATAGCATTTGAGCCAACACTTTTATATGTTTTTGAGATGCTATCTCCTAAAATTATCTCTGGAAGCCTCCTATCAGTTTCCTATAGCTTGTTTTCCATCTCACTGTAGATGAGATAAGGGTAGCAGTTCACATTGAAATATTCTGCAAAAGTCAGCATGGATTCCCACGGTATCATTGGTTTGATTTTCACTGGAGTTATCTTTATGTACCACGTATAGTAAGCATTCCAATCAGCTTCTAACAAAGCTCACAGTTGGAAAGATAACTAACATAGATAAGGAAAAATCAAAATGTATTCCTCTATCTTCTCTTTGAGCTCACATGTATTTCATTTCCACTCCAGAGGAGTTCTCTTATTTTGTCTAAGATTTACAATATTTGCATGGAGTGCACAATTGTTAAATGCTGACATTTTAGAGTTCAAAGTTATGCAAGAATACATCTTCACAGAGTCCCTGCCTTTATGTAAGGCTGTCTAGGACACTCTGTACTAGGTAGCAAGTAAATAATTTGCTGTATTTTAGATATAACTTACATACACATCTGCTATAGGCTTCTGTTAAACATTTCTCAATGATAGGTATCATGTGTGTAAGCTAATATTATAATCCAAATAATTCTAAATATTAGTCCTGTTAATAATCTTTTGTTTTCAGTTGCTTTATCAAATGGGAATTTTTTTTTTTTTTTGTCGGTCGTGGGGCTTGAACTCTGGGCCTGGGCGCTGTCCCTCAGCTCTTCAGCTCAAGGCTAGCGCTCTACCACTTGAGCTACAGCGCCACTTCCGGTTTTCTGGTGGTTTATTGGAGATAGGAGTCTCACAGTCTCTCCTGCCAGGGCTGACTTTGAACTGCGATCCTCAGATCTCAGCCTCCTGAGTAGCTAGGATTACAGGCGTGAGCCACCAGGGCCCGGCTTATTAATGGGAATTTTTTTTTTTTAAAGCAACAATAAGTCACACTCTGGTGGCTCATACCTGTAATTCTAGCTACTCAGAAGGGAGGAAAGTCCGTGAGACTCTTATCTCCAATTAACCACCAAAAAAGGAGGAGTAGAATTGTGGATCAAGTGGTAGAGCACTAGCCTTGAGCACAAAAGCTGAAGGACAGTACCCACACCTTGAATCCAAGCCCCAGGACCAACACACACACACACACACACAAGCAATTATAATTTCATATAATTTCACCTAAAGTTAGAATATTTGTATTTTTCTTCTTACCTAAAAATAACAGCAATGTATCTATGTTTCAACATAGTTTCTAAACTATTTATAGTCTATTGTGTGCTGCATGACATACTATTTTTGAAGTTCTAGAACACGACCAGGATTCCTATGTTCAGAAGTAAATTATTTTAGATTATAGAGAATTTAGAAAAATGTACGGTAGTGAGCTTCCTATCCATTAGTACAGTGTCTTATCCTTACACTTGTCCCACCCCCTTCCTTTCTCCTCAGAAACAGATGCCCCTCAAATATCTGCATGCCTCCATGTCTTCCTAAGGTTTTGAGTCAGGTGGGAGCATTTACTACCAGCTGTGTACTGGCACGTGTACAGTTCAGCTGGAACCCCATCTGGTGTCCTGCTCTCCCCTGTTCCTCCCTTTGATGGCTTTCACAATCTGGAAAATGGTAGCGTGGTTCTACCGTCTCCAGATGGCTGCTGGATGCGTTTATGTAATGTCCGTCCACATTTGATGGATTGTTTAAAATACACCTGAAGCGTTTGCGAGGTAACTGGTTGGTCAGGAGAGAATCCAAAATGTATCTCAGATTGTAGGAGTAAAATTCTTCGGATTAGAGTGAAGGAAGAGATAGGAAGACACATTCACATCTCTCTGAGAAGCAGATGGTGACTCTTAAAGTGTTAGCTCTCTGAAAATTGTTTCTGCTTTTACCCTTCTATATTGACGAAGATGACAGTTTATCAGGAACTGCTACCTTTTATAGAAACCATTGTTGTTTCTTGAAGGGCAATAGCATATATAATATATGTTATATTATATGTATAATAGTTATATGTATTTTAAATAGTATGTATATTTATATAGTATATATTTATATATTATATATTTTATATCGTATATGTATGATAATATTTTATGCATAGTAATCAATACACATGTTCCATATATATACATATATAAATAATCGTATTCACGATTAAATTTCTTCAGAGCAATGGAACAGACCAAGGTAGTTGTGAGGATCAAATAATGATTATTTAGTCACACCATAAGGATCTCATAAAGAGACATATGAGTAAAGACTGTATACAATAAATATGCCCAAGGAGATCATAATCTATCATTATCCTTTTCTGTCTCTTTGCCTTAGCACTTGGTTCACCTTAGTTTATCTTTGGACCTTCTTGATTTATTCATATTTTGATAAACAGAGTGGAGAAAAACGCTGTTTTTCCCTTCTCTTCACCCCATTCCTGAATCATGCAATGCAATTTTCGTTTAGTCTTGGTTACCTGATCAGTTCTCTTTGCTCATTAATTCATTTTTACATCTCCGTTTGCTGATTACATGCCAGGGATGGACAAGAGATAAAAGATATAGAGAGAGGACCACTGTGAACATAAGTAGCTTTTACATGAGAAAAAAAAAAGCATGTGAATCAATAATCACAACAAAAAGTGACAGATGCCATAAGGTCTTCACAAGGAAATCTGATACCACTGGAAAGCATCTTTCTCTCCAGGGAACTTCCATATTAATGGTGTCTTCACATTGTTTCCTCATCACCATCTACACATAAATCTCTATTTTTCACCCTTCCTTTACTCAAGCATGCTCAATAATAGAAATTAGTCCTTTAGACTAATTTTTTATGTATGTCTAAGAATTGGAAACCTTAAGAAGCAAACACTTACTGAAACGGGAATGGAATTTTTCAATCTATCTCCTTGGCTAATACTTGTATAAATAATTTCTGAGTGAGCTAGTACCTTGTTCTTAATATACTATATAAATGGAAAAGGTGTTCATGATTCTTAACAGGCATATATTCATTCTTTGGTTAAAGCTTTATTGTATAACCCATTGAACATGACCAGAATTTAATCTCAATTTTCTAGCTCTAGCCTCCAGCTTAGATTATTGCTGGCCTTATTTGATAAACATCCTGAGAAATTCTTAAATATCACCAATTTTGCAAAATGCCTGCTTGAAGAACTTGCCTTCCTAAATGTGAATTTAGCCTCTGTTACTTTTATCTTGGAAAAGATTTTTTTTCCTATTACTTCTAAATGTATTTCAATATTAATTGGAGATGATATTTAATGGATATGTGCATTTGGGGTCCACACCTAAATGAAAGCCACAGTTGTCAAAATTAATCTGGTGTTTTTGACAAACAATTACTAATGTTTCTGTGTTCTCCAAATATGATCTATATTTTGGGAATCAAATATACTTATTTATGATAAGAAGAAATGAGTAATAGTCAGTTATTACTCTGAGGACAGAATATGGTCAGACTAAAATTTATATTCTACACAAACACCTTCCCATATGTTATTACAAACAGGAAGTTCAGGTACCAATAGTTCTATTAGAGAGAACAGTTTCTTAAGAACGTAATAACTGACGAAGAAACAATATTTTAAGTATGAAATACTTCATTATCCTTACTCTTAACACTGTTCCTTAGGACTAATTTCTTTATTTAAAAATATATATATCAGGGCACTGGTGGCTCACGTCTGTAATCCTAGCTACTCAGGAGGCTGAGATCTGAGGATCACAGTTTGAAGTCAACTAGGGCACAAAGGTCTCAGTGAGACTCTTATGTTTCATTAACAACTCAAAAATCGAAGTAGCACTGTGGCTCAAGTGGTAGAGTGCTAGCCTTGAGCAAAAGAGGCTCAGAGCACAACTAATATCTATCTATCTATCTATCTATCTATCTATCTATCTATCTATCTATCTATCTATCTATCTAGATATACATATCTAGATAGATATATTGATATACTTATATCAATATATCAATTGATATATTTATATTGATGCATAACCAGGCACCAGTGGCTCATACTTGTAATCCATCTAATTAGGAGGCTGAGATCTAAGGGGCATGGTTCAAAGCCTGAGCTCAGGGAAGGTAAGTTCATGAAACTCTTATTTCTGATTTACCACTAAACAAGCCAGAACTGGAGTTGTGGCTTAAATGGTAGAGAACCAGCCTTGAGGCAAAATTAGCTTAGGGTCAGTGTCCAAGCTCTGACTTGAAGTCCTAGGACCACACAAACACACAAAAAGTAATTACTGTAACTTTTAAAAAAATACCTAAAATGGGGCTGGGAAGGTGGCTCAGTGGTAGAGTGCTTGCCTTGCATGCCTGAGGCCCTGGGTTCGATTCCTCAGCACCACATAAGCAAAAAGA
>NW_012267458.1:926940-952795 GCF_000151885.1 Dipodomys ordii
GCTTGCCTTGCATGCCTGAGGCCCTGGGTTCGATTCCTCAGCACCACATAAGCAAAAAGAAAAAAGCCGGAAGTGGCGCTGTGGCTCAAGTGGTAGAGCTCTAGCCTTGAGCTGAAGAGCTGAGGGACAGCGCCCAGGCCCAGAGTTCAGGCCCTACGACTGGACCCCAAAAAAAACAAACCCTAAAGTCTCTTCAAACAAATCTTTTAGCAAAAGGCTGAATGTTGAAAGCAATATAATAACCAATGAAGCCAAAGGATATGATTTAATGATTTTTTTTAATATGTTCTGGCATCTCAGTACTTTGTAACATCTGGAGCATGACTTTCATTCCTACCCTTTAGCTTCTCAGAAACACCTCTATTCCATTTCATATGAACCAGCTTTCCAGGAGTATTTCTACCTCCTCAAGATCTCAATTTCTCCTATGAAAGTTTTCATAAGTTGTAAATATTCCCTTTATTACTTAGTGTTGAATTGATTTTTGGGGGGGGGCAGTCTTTCTCATCATACTATAAGCTTGATTTTTGCTGTATTGCTTCTTTTTGTTTTTGGATACAACAGACAAATGCCATACCAGGCACATCAAATAACTTAATAACTATATATTGACTAAATAAATGAGTAAAATGAAACCTAGCCATCATTCTATTTGATGCAATATGTTACAAGCTCATAATGGCCTTAAGTGACATTTTTGTGATTATTATCTTTAAGGAGTTGTACAAAGGGGTTTCTATTCAGTTTATGAGTACAATACATCTTGATTTTTTTTTTTGGTCAGTTGTAGGGCTTGAACTATGGACCTGGGCGCTGTTCCTCAGCTCTTCAGCTCAAGGCTAGCACTCTACCACTTGAGCCACAGGGCCACTTCCAGCTTTTTCTGCTTATGTGGTGGAGAGGAATCGAACCCAGGGCCTCATGCATGCAAGGCAAGCACTCTTCCACTGAGCCACCTTCCCAGCCCTGCATCTTGATCAATGCCATCTCTTTCATCATTCTCCTCCATCTCTCCCAACCTCATGCAAATGACAAGTTTTAATGGATGTTTAAAATTATGCTATTTTTCAGGCAAGCACTCAAATAGTATAATTCCTCAGAAAGGATAATTTGCAGTCCACAAAAATGACTACCAGAAAATGTGTACTTGAAAGGGTAGGGACAGGGAAGGCTAGAAAAGGGGAGTAGAGGAATGAAGAGAGGAAGGGAGTAGGATGCAATCATACAATTTAATGCATAGCCTTAAAATTTAAGAAAATTGAAGAGAAGGGTAAAGTTGAGAAGGATGGGGAATAACAATGAAACAGATGACATGGACCAAGATACAGTGTATTCATAAACTGATTTGTTGAATGCTAACTCTTTTGTGCAACTACCTAAAGATATTTTTAGTACACGCAAAAATAAAGTAATAAAACAAAATAAGATATTTCCAGAAGGTTTTCTGAGTGCTTACAAGTTCTGTGGGAACAATTGTTTATTATTAGTTCTGATGCAGAAATTATAGGCTGTTTATGCAACAGGCAAAGGAAGGTGCAAAATAACTGGAGAAAGTAATTATAATTTCTTTCACTTTGCCATCATTTACATTTTTACCAACTTTAGAAAAGCAGAGAACGCTGAGAAAAAAAAACTGTAAAGCATTTACACACAAAAGAATATTTCAATGAGGAAAAAGACATGTCAGCTTACTATACTATGTATTGTTCTTTCAAAATATTACAAACTCCACGTGCAGCACAATGGTGTTTGATATTCTAAGGGAAACACAGTATGTGCAGGAAACTGTGTATGTAATTTGGTTGCATCACCATATAAACTATATGGAAAATTGCTGACATTTCCAAAGCAAAGATTTACAAAATAGTACAAAATGTATTCGTAACATTGCTGGTGTAATTAAATTTTTATCCTACTTAAAATGTCATTCACTTATCTGCTTTAGACAGTTTTCAAAGCTTATCATGAACTCGAAGAGCTGCGATGATTTAGTCAATACATTTACATGAATAGTATGTAAATGTGCTTAGGAATTGGAGTGTGGAGTTCTTGATATAGCCTAAGATGCTTTATATAAGTATTATCCAATATTTTGCTTTCTGAGCAAGAAAAATGATATTTTTATGCTTCATTACACCTACTGTAAATATCCTTTATGTTTATACCACCTTGCCTTACGGCTTCCATTTGATGTCTTTACATATCCTGCATAATCAATGCATTTGGCCATACTCAAACTTTGTAAGGCTCTAGCCCATGACAAGTGAATTACCTATCTTTTTCTGTGCTTCACTAATCTGGTTACAATAGACACCTTCCTTTTATATCCACAAAGATTTTGTTCTGTGATTGAAGCTGTGAGAGGGTATGAGAACATGAGAAATACCAGAAAAGTATTTCTCAATGATATTGCCATAGCGAATGATTTTTTTAAATTTAAAAATGTGTATCTAAAAAGATAAGCAGCTGTAAGTGAGTTTAGAGCTAGTGATAGTTGAAGCTAGCTCTATCATTGCTGCAGGCAAGAGAAACAAGATTTGGAGTGGTAAGCCCAGGTCAGATTTTAGCTATTGGCAGAAGCAGGAATAGAACTCATCTCTGCTCATTCCTCTCCTGTATTCTGCTAGGCCTCACGCCTCAATGCTGGCTTATTTTAAGGAGACACAGATGTAGCAATGTGAAGAAATGAAGCAAATGAAGACTTTCATATAAAATAGCCCTAAGCTCTTAACATTTATTAATTGTGTGAATTTTTGATGTGACAATCTTGGTATGCAAAGGTGTTTTTTTTCCTTCTTGTTAACTTATAAAATGTGAATAATAATACCTGGCATAAGATCATTTTGTGACAAGTGAAATGAGAATAAATGAAATGAGATGGCAGGCATTCAATACATCATAAGCTCTTACTATTGTGATCATTTGTGATTAACATTACGGTAAGTGTGAAAAATTGTACAGCACTCCAGGACAGGACAGTCACCCCATGTGCAGAGCTCATCACACACTGGAATAATACAGCACAGTTTTGCTAAGCCCTGGCTTCATACAGGTTAAAATGAATTAGTCCAGCCCAACCAAAGCAATCTGCATATTGGCCCTCAGACGATGTGTACCATTTTATGTGGAGTGATGTGAGTCAGTACTCAGTAATGGTTACGGCATTTCATTGGTCAACCCCAGTGTTCTGGTGTCCAGATGGAGTGGAAGTTTGGTGTGGGAAATAAATTTGGTAGCAGTGCCTTGATCCACCTGTGCCTTCTTGTGAAGGCCAACTAATAGACACACTGAAGGTGAAAATAAATCAGTTATTGTTCAATGTTAGCATTGATACCAGCATTAATAACTGAACCCAAAGTCTCTCCAGTCTCTTTTTAATAAAGGAGAAAATAATTGGCTGTTCGTTTGTTATGGTCTGTATGAACAATCTTATGACTTCAAATAAAATAATTAAAATGGCTTATAAACTAATCATTCTTGTAAGACTATACAGTGATGGTATAAATAACAGCAACATTGAGAATAAGTAGGTCAGGAAGAAGTAATTTTATAGTAGCCATTTTTTGTAGCAACAATAATGATGATAATAACAAATGCTTGATAGGTTCAAGCCACAAGTAGGCAGGAATGACCCACAATGTTGTAGCTGTTACATAATCAGCAGGACTTTTACTGGAGAAAATACTATTATTTTAGGAATAGAAATTGTACTCCCTAATGCTCAGTTTGTCATCTTTAAAACAAGAGTGATGTACCAAGTAGCTAGTTGGGTCTCTTCCAGCCCCAGACTCTAAAAATAATCCTATCATCAATTCAAAGATGATTCTCTTGTGTGCACCTGGACCTAGAATTCATCAGAAATGAGGACAGACAAAGCCTTGCCTAGATCAAATCCTTGCCTAGAAGTATTGAAGATTTTGAAGCAAGCTTAGGGACACTGTGCCTACAACGACCAATTAGGATGTCCCTGGTCTTTCCAGATAGCAGAAATTTAGTTTTGACATCAATAGCAAATCCTGAATTCAGTCAGAGGGACACCATTTTGCAGAAATAGGAAAATCTTCAGTACTTTAACCCATTCCTTTGATGGAGGAGACATAAATAACATTACAAAATCAGGGTTGTTTTGCTTTGTTTTTGTTTGTTTTGTTTTGCTTTTGCTGAACTCTGTGTCTTGAACTCTGGGCTTAGGTGCTATCCCCGAGCATTTGTTCTCAAGGCTACTGCTCTGCCACTTTGAGCCACAGCCCACTTCTGACTTTTTTTTCTTTTGTTAGTTTTAGTGGAGAAAAGATTCTCACAGACTTTCTTGCCCAGGCTGGCTTTAAACCATGACTCTCAGATCTCAGCTTCCTAAGTAGCTAGGATTACAGGTGTGAACCATCAGCATCCAGCTAAGTTATTATTATTATTTGATGAGAGCTTATCTTGCTACTTATAGTTTATTACCATTTTTAGCATTTTTATTGTAAAAATACTGTACAGAGGGATTACAGTTACATGAGCCAGGTAATGTACTCATTAGAATATTTTTTTTAAATCTCCATCCATGTATGGCTTGAACGGGGCTGAAGATATTCAATAGGTTTCAAGAATCAAGATGTCAAGTTTGCAACATTTAAAAGAGATCTCTATTCTAGATTCCCCTTGTTTAATCTATTCCAGAAAGTAAGACATCTATGGATACAAATGACAGGACAGTAGAACTCCAAGTCTTTGCTGCAGTGAATAGCACAGATTCACTTCTCAGATTCACATGGTGCTGAGGGCAGGCACTTTAGAATTGCTCATTCTTCTATAGTGGAAATGTGGCAGAGGGACCACTTGCAGGAAGAAATGAAGGAGATAAGTGAGCGTGAAATTCACAGAAATTGAGAACGTATTAAAGAGTAAGTGCACTTCCATCTCAATCTATTTCTAGATAAAAAAAATTTTTTAATGCACTCTACCAAGAAATTCACAGAGACAGATGGCCTTTTTTGGTTAAAATGCGATACCTCAGGGAAACTATACGAATCAAAGTCATGAATGATTGTGAATATAATAATCCTTATAAAAATGCAAATCAAATTTACTGACACGTATGTGTGATGTTTAACAACACATAAAATAATTCTGAAAAAAAATATACTATTAGCCAAACTTGAAGATGAACACATTGTTTGGAAAGTAATATCTGTGGCCATTTAGGTCTGACTGCAGAGAGAAAATAATCATGTGTATGGAAAAATGAAAAAGAAAAATGCCTTGTCTGAATATGAACTTTGATGTTAAAATTAGTGTGGTTTTATAGAGTAATAAAATATAAACAGTTGCATGCAGGTTTTTCCTGCATGATACAAAAAAGCATTTATCTTTTTAGAAAAAAATTACAGTAAACAAAATGAGAGAGATTTTAGAGAAAGTATTGTTTTCTACCGATACACAATGTGGACAGTTAAAGAGAAAAAAGAAAACCAAAGCAGTCACCACATACCAAGAATCATTTTAAAATCATTAAGGCCAAGGTATTGGGGGAAAATAAGCACTGCTGTTCTTGATATAAGAGCCTCATTTTCCAAATAATCCAGTATAGTTAACAACTTGAATCATTAAGGTATTATTTTACATTTTTAAATGCAGCTACGTAAGTTTACTAAGCAAGCCGTGTGACATTTCCATGAATGACATAGGATTTCATTTTAAAAATTAATAAATCAAGACAAACTGAAGTCAAATTTCGTATTTGATCTAAGGTTTCCCTAAAGAAAGACAGATCATGACATAAAAGAATGCGAATGATAGCAGTTTAGATGTCATCCTTTTTTCTACATCACGCTGGTATAGTGAATCACACTAAAGGTTGGATATATTGTAAACACACACATTTTTACTTTCAGACGTGGAGAAGACTTTTGTCTATAGGTCTTTTGTCAGTGGCCAGCTTTCCTTTGGAAGATGTAATTTTGTATTTATTTGACTTTCAAAGGTTTCAGATCACATTTATTGATCTTTTTTTCCACCCTTGAAAATAGCATTAGTAGCAGAAAAGAATTATAATTATTTGAATATTTTGCCTTAGTATTGCTTAGAAGCGCTGCTAGATTAGTTTTCCTGTGTTATTGACACATAATGGAATCTTTTTTTCTTTTTGTACTGAAATGTCAGCCCCATAGTTTTATGAATCATTGGAAAACATTGAGGAGTATCATTTATAATATGTACAGTTTTCCATTTTGATCCAAGAAAATAGACCTCATTGCAGCATGCCATTTTGGGATTCTGTTTCCATGTAATTTAAGGTAAATGCTGAAATTACGACCTTGCCTTATATTTACTAGTGAGGCAGTTGTGGTATTAGATGTGAGATACACAGACAGGAACAGAACAACAACAAAAAAGATAATGTAAATATTTTAGTTCAATTCACAAGTTATATCAAAACTACCTTAATTTAGTATGCTAATTAAACACCTACACATAATGTCTGGCCAAGGGGTGTTTTTAGTTTTATTTCTTTAGACTTTCTTCGATTATCTTTTGCTATAGAGTCAAACATTTCAAGTTTCCTCTTTTGAAAAAAATATTATTTGATAGATTTATGAGATTAAAAAACCCAGAAGTTCAAGAAGGTTGAACGTCTATACTAGTGATCAGAATCTAAAGATGAAATCTATTTTTAAATTTAATGTTAACTATTTTATAATATCTATTCATCACACAATTTTTCTTTGTTTTCTGTACCAGTCCTAGGACTTGAACTCAGGGCCTGGGTGCTGTGCTTGAGATTTTGTGCTCAAAGCAAGTACTTTACCACTTGAGTCCCAGTTCCACTTCCTGCTTTCTGGTGGTTAACTGGGGATAAAAATCTCAGGAAATTTACTGCCGAAATTGGCTTAAAAGCACCATCCTCACATCTTAGACTCTGGAGTGGCTAGTATTACAGGCACAAATCACCAGTACCCAGTTTACACATAATTTTAATTGTAGCAGTTTCCTATTATGGATACAAGTCCTAGCAATAGCTCCCAGTGCAATCCACCCTCAATTTTGGAATGGTAACTTATACAAATTAGATTGCATATTCAATTCTTTAAAATATGACATCTCAATACAAAATTTAGAGCTAGTTGGGTGTCTGTGGCTCATTCTTGTAATCTTAGCTACTCAGGAGGCAGCAATTTGGAGGATCCATGTTTGAGGCCAGCCCTGTTACAAAAACAAGGCCCTGTCTCAATCAGCAGCTGGACATGGTGCGTTTGCCTGCCATTTCAGATATATGGGAGGCTGGGATTGGGAGAGTTATGGCTCAGAGTTTGTGCAGGAAGTAGACTAGAAGGTTCTAATCAGAAAAGTAAGGAAGGCACAAAGGGCTGAGGACACAGTTCAAGAGGTGAAGTACCTGTCTACCAAGCACAAGGCCCTGGGAAATTTACCACTTAAGCTAGCTAAAGATTTAAGTTTAGGGCTGGGAAGGGGGCTCAGTGGTAGAGCGCTTGCCTTGCATGCCTGAGGCCCTGGGTTCAATTCCTCAGCACCACATAAGCAAAAAGAAAAAAAGCCGGAAGTGGCACTGTGGCTCAAGTGGTAGAGCACTAGCCTTGAGCTGAAGAGCTGAGGGACAGCACCCAGGCCCAGAGTTCAGGCCCCACGACTGGACCCAAAAAAAAAAAAAGATTTAAGTTTAATAAGTATAAAATAATACCTTTTATTTTATGTTACTTTTTTAATTATCTCCATGTGCATGTACGAAGGGTTTCATTTCTACGTGTCCATTTATGAGTAGAATATGTCCTGATGGACTTCACCCCTCTCATGATTAATAATTGTGTAAACATTCTCCCTTGTGTTTATAGATGTACTGACAAACCTCCTAAATAGCTTAAGGTAATAGTTTATGTATGAAATAGTTAACAGTTGTAACTAAATCAAAATTGTAAACACTCTGAGTTCTCAAGACAGAGAGAGAGAGAAAAAAAACCATTAAGGTTTTATTGTTATGGTTGCTAACTTTACATCTGATGACTTCCAGCTACCAAGATAATCATTTATATTAAATATCAGCCCTTGATGATGAGTTTATCTGCAGTATGGACCTACCATAAGCCCCAAAGGAGATATTGTAAAAATCAAATCTAGAACCATCCCAATGTACTTTGTATAGACAACTGCTTAGAAAACCATCTAATGTAAAAAGCATACAGGATGAAACATCAAAAATAAAATAATAATTGGACATTTATGAATATACCATTCGACTTAATATAAACTGAAATACTTAATAAAAATGCAAGAGAAGAATGAGCTGGTTTTGACACATTTGAATCTTAACTATCCTCTCTGACTAAATATAAGCTGCTTGCTACTTAATTTGCATCCGTTTTACAGTCAAAACTCTCCTTATGTAAGGACTAATGTAGTAACCTTTAAATTAGCGTCTATTTAATTTAAGAATGGAATCCATCACACTCTAAGCCTACCAAAACCATTTTATTTTCCTTTCGGGTTAATCTGAAGTGCTTAATCATAAAATGTTAACTGTCAAAATAATGGACCGTTTCCTCTGTATAAAACCATTTGGATTTTCTCCATACCTCATGTCAATCCACCGATGTAAGCTGAGTGAGCATAAATGACTTTATCATTGTGACTCTCTCAACTTCAGTGTTTAAGTTGGGACAGTGCTGTTCATCTCTACCATGAAAAGGAGAGAAGATTATATTGTAAAGTAGGTCTATATCCATGTTTGTTCCAGAAGGCATTTTTAAAGGGGAAATTTACTAGAACTGTAAATTAATGAATAACTAAAAAGATAATGCCTGAGAAAAATTGAATATTTTGGAATATATCAATTCATCAATGTTATGAATTGCTAGGAAATTTATTATTTATTATTATAAGTTATTCTTCGGGAAGACTTTTTTTTTGTCAGTTGTGGGGCGTGAACTCTGAGCCTGGGTGCTGTCCCTGAGCTGTTTAGCTCAAGGCAAGCACTCTACCTCTTAAGCCACAGCACCAGTTCCAGTTTTCTGGTGGTTATGTAGAAATAAGATTCTCTCAGACTTTCCTGCCCAGGCTGGCTTTGAACTTCGATCCTCAGATCTCAGCCTCCTGAGTAGATAGGATGACAGGTGTGAGCCACTGGTGCCTGGCTGGGAAGATCTTTTAATACTCAAGCCACTATTTTATATCATTATATATTAGTAAAAATATATTTTTGAGAAGAAATAGCAGCTGCAATTCTTATTACATGCTCCAACTTGCAAGAAGGTAGCTGATGAGGTGTTTCAGTAATTAAAAAGGAGACTTTAAAACTGAGAAAAATCCCAGTGACATTATCAATCATTGTCAAAAATTTACATCCGTGGTTACTTAAGACTTTCAGTTTTGTACTAAATGCATAAGGAAAGATTTCTGAATCTGTTGTCTAATCTAGATCTTACAACATGGTGACAATAGTACTAAGTCATCCTTTGAATTTTTTCCATTTGTTCATTAAAATATTAATTATTTTCTTTAGCTTCTGGGTATTAAATTTAGGATCTTGCACATGCTAGGCAAGAGCTCTACCTTTGAGTAACATCCTTTGCCCTCCAGTGTATTTTATAGCTATGTTTCCAGCATTTCTAGCATTTCCTTGAAAACCTGGAGGAAAAAAACTGTTATAAAAAACAAATGATAAGGGGTGAGCCAATCTCTAGCTGATAGAATGTGAGTCTATATGATCTAATAACTTAATCAATGATCATTTTTCTACTGTAATAATCAGCTATGTTCAAGGTTAAATTTTACCAAGTACCATTAAATTTTATCAAGTACATATTTAGGACATTTAGTTTATACTATTGTTATTGCTGGAGCATTTTGTACATAATCAAAGAAATTATCAGAGAACTCTCCTCATACTAGAATATTATTATCCTCTATGTCATAGATAAATGAAATTTCTGTGTGTGTGTGTGTGTGTGTGTGTGTCTGTGTCTGTGTCTGTGTGTGCGCGCGCTGCTCCTGGGGCTTGAACTTAGAGAATGAATACTGTCCCTAGGCATTTTTGCTCAAGACTAGCCCTCTGCCACTTGTAACACTGTTCCACTCTCAGCGTTTTTGTTTTGTGGTTAATTGAAGAAAAGAGTTTCATGAATTTTCCTGGCCAGGCTGGCTCAAACGATGATCCTCAAATCTCCTGAGTAGTTAAAATTACAGGTGTGAGTCACCAGCACCTGATGAATGAGGACATTCGTAATGACTCAAAGGACAATCTCCTCTCTCTGTCTCTGTCTCTCTCTCCTCCCCTCTTACACACACATACACACACACACACACACACAAACACAGAGCAATCTAAAGCTCTTATTCAGTGCTGTATGCTTTGTATAAAATGAATCTCATTCTGCTAGCTGTTGAAATGGGATATAGTGAAATAACAGAGTAAAACTTGGGCAGCTAATTAAGATGATTAAAATATTTATAAATTAAATTGAAATATGAGTTTCAGTTAGTATTACAAAATTCAGTAAATAAACCATAACTGTAAAGCTATAATCATAGGAGGATTCTACAATAATAACAAGTATCATGTAGTATCTAGATGGATAGAATGTAAAACAGAGAGCCCTGGGAACTTGATCTTCAGAAGTATACTTTCTTATGCAGGTAAAATCATGGTTCTTTATTTAAAATATCTATTATAATTAATCATTAATAATAACAAAACTTTGAATCTATACAGAGTATGTATTTGGGTCAATGCCTATAGACCCTGAATTTAATTGTTTTTTTTAAAGCAAAAGCAGTGGTTCTCTATTTATGGCATTATGATAACGGCAAGGGTAATATAAAAATGATTTCTCTTAGGAGAAACAAGATGGTACTTTTTCACTGTCCTAGCTGAGGTTTTCCTGATATGCTCCATTCTGGAAGATCTTCTATAACCCAAAGAAAAAGGAAAGGCATTTCTGGAAAGGACTGTTATTGTATGGGTGACATAGAAGTGTCTCTTGGTGAACAAACTTAGGTAATGGCTTCTAGAAATAATCACTTTCCTGCAATTGAATATTTCATATTAAACACACATAGTAAGTTTCTTAAAAGGCGACTAGCTATTGCTTTACATTCTCTTGAATCCCCCACAGAGCTGGCAAACAATTTGGATTATGAGAAGTTTTGTAGGCCTTGAATATTTCCAGGGCAAGGTCTGTTTATTATTCCTTGGTAACTCTAGCAGTAAAAAAAATGCCAGGTATATAGTAGGTACTTAATGCATGTGGGTAGATCTGAGCACTTGCATCCTGAATAGAACACGCATAATAGCTATTTGCTGATGCACTCTGAAAAGCATCCAACTTCCTTTAAATACACAGCTGCTTTATCTCAGCATATTCTTGAGTTTCTATAAAATGGAAAGGTGGGGATAGTACAGGTGTACTTGCATTAAGGCAGAGAACTTGATAGGTCAAATTGGCTTTAATCTAATAATTTTGCTAATGACTGTGCTTCCGGAATTTTAGTGGAGATATATTTTTATCATTTAAAAGTGCATAGTGATGCATTTCTTAATAATGGAGATACAGGTTGCATACATTAGATATATTCTAGAACCCACCCATCATAATTGTTACTTGTAATATTAGCTACAGGTTTAAAGCAACTACAATGGTAGGAGACTGATTTTATGTTTAACGCAAAGCTCCTTGGATGGGAAGGAGCTTTACAACCCAGTTCCAGGACTTCTGAGGCTTATAAATAGGTCTATGGGTTGTCCTGAGACAATTCATCAAATTTTTGCTTAGATATGATCTTTTTCTATTCACTAGCTTTGATTGAGAATTGGACTCCAAAATATACAAGAGTAATTAAACTGCATTTACTCAGTGACAAGGGATTCTCTACAGAGAAAAGGTAATCATAGGATCCAGTGTCCAAAAAAAAAGTTATGAAAAAGTCTATCTTTTCTTACTGATGAGTAACCTAAATGCCTGGAAAATAATTTAGCATCAAGAATATGTGCCGTAAGGGATGGGAAGGGGAAACAAAGGAGGAGGCTACAATGCTTGATAAGAAATGTACTCATTATCTTGCCCATGTATTTGTAACCTCTCTGTACAGTATTTTCACAATAAAAAATAGAGAAATATAAATAAATGAATAAAAAACAAAAAAAAAGAACATGTGCCATAGTAGACATTGCAATGACATCATCTACCCAAATGCCAGGATGAAGCTGAGCTATTCACCTAAGTCAAAACACTTTAACAACAGAAGATACTTAAAGGTTCTTTACTTTTCCATTTTTGCACAGGTACATAAATTATTTCCATCATATTCACCTTTCTTCACCCTTTCCTTTCACACTAGTACCCATGACCTGATTATCATTCCTGCTATTATTTTCTTAAGTGTATGTTAATTGTTCCAAGATTCTTGATTTTAAGAAAAGAAAACAGAAATCTCTGGCTCAAGCCTGTAATCTTAGCTACACAGGAGGCTAAGATCTGAAGACTGCAGTTCGAAGCCAGCACAAGTAGGAATGGCTGTGAGACTCTGACCTCCAATTAATCACCAAGAAAAGCTGAGGCTCAGGGAACAGAGCACACTAGTCTTGAGAGGAAAAAGTTCAGGGCGACAAGTTCAAGCTTTTAGACTAGCACACAAAAAGAGTAAAAGAAAAAGAAATAAAGAGAAATGTTCTGCTATGTATCTTTTAAAAAATATTGACCCCCTCCTACCTAAGTAAACACATTAGCCCCTGGAATAGAAATCAAATACCCAGAGATAGTGTCCATGCATCTAGTTTAGTTCTCTAGGGAGAATCAGCCCACCCCCAACATTGTGGTATTGTAGCTAACAGTAAAGGAGGAATGGAGAGCTGGAAGGAGGCCGATCCGAAACCATTGCCTTTCTGCTTTTCCCTCCCTTTCCTCATAAACACAATGGATGGTTATAAGACAACATACTGCTGAGTTAATGTAACTTAAATTTTTACAGCAGCTTATATGCCTGGAGACACATTATGGGCCCACCTGTAGGCATCTAATTCTGCTGAAAAGAATAAATAATTAGGAAGACTGTCTCATCATCTAGAGGAGGAGTAGATTTAAAAAAAAATCACATTTCTGGTTCACTCCAACAGGAATTCTGCTGTGGAGAAGGATTAAAGAACTGTACATTTTCCAACAAATATGGGTAATCCTTGTCCCCACAAAAGGGTTCACAAGATGCTATGCCAGGCACCTGTATGCCAGATGGACAAAGATGTGTGTGTGTGTGTGTGTGTGTGTGTACACTTTTGATAATCCATCTGCAGAAATTACCATGTAGCAATTGTTTATGATAGCATGTTGAGCCATTTAATTTTTATTTTTACAATAATCTGTTTTGTCTCTCTTCACCTCTCCATAGGCCTCCTTTTCAAAAATATGGCAAAGATAGAATAACAGTAGCAGTAAGAGTATCCCAGATCAGATTCAAAGAATTGAGTTGGAAGGCAATTAATATGTGTATTTTTCTAGTGTTTGGAAACCTCAACCTTTCTTGTACTCCAAGGTAAAATTAATTTAGTACAGGATTGCTTATTTTTTATTAAAAAGCAAAAACATTAGGATTTGATACGGGTCTTTTATCATAAGGTAGATGTCATTTATTTCATGCTCACAAGTGGGCTTTTTCATATAGGACGAGTGCCCATAGACACACAAACTTCCTTTGACTCGTTCTCACAAGCTAGTCTAATTTCTGTTCAGTGGGGTTAAAATTATATATACTTTATTAAGGCGGTTCCAGTCGGAGAGGTGCCACCAACCCAGTTTGCACTTGAAATCTCTGACAACCTTTCCTTGAGATGATCATATGGCATTGAATTAAGGAAACTACATTTAAGTTATCATTTAAGGACGGAAGATTGGATTCTCAGCGGTATTTTAGGTTGACATTTTCTTTTTATTTGTACTACATGAAGGGTTAATAAGGTTTGTATAACCTTCTTCTTTGACAGCTTCTCCGCAGAGTGTTTCAGGATTACTGCCAAAACAGATTTTAACCCTTTTTAATCACACTGTTCAAACCACCTTGTGCATAGCTCGGAACAGTGTGACCTGCTATCCAATCAAGGCCAGCTTCCTAGAGATGCTTGCATTTGAGTTGCTATGGTGAGTTTAATATTTTGTGGAAACCACTGCGAGATGTCTTAAAATAGACCCTTGCCAAGAAAAACACTGGTCCAGAGTCCAGCAAGGTTGCTCAAATTCCCTTCCTTTGTTTTTTGCCCCCTCCTGGGGCATCTGCTCCAAGCACCAGCCTACTAGTCTGGCAGGCTGAGAATCCAGAAACTTGCTGCTAATTACAATGTTGACAATTCCCAACCTGTTTACTGGCGCCAGCAATCAAACTGCCTCCTCTCAAGTGAACCAAAAAGCACTTGCTGGCTTTAGCTTCCAAGCTGGCTGTATTAATTACTGTTAACTTAAAACTGTATGCTGGACAGAAGCAGCTTAATTAGCTAGTTTGAGGATTAAAATTTGTATCAAATTTTAAAGAATTCCATCCCTGACTGAACTACATGTATCCACAAAAATGATGGCTATTTGTGGCTTCTCAGATCCCAATTAGTCACTATATTTTACCTTCAACTCAGTAGCGAAACATCAGAAGGTGATCTGTTTTGTTCCTTTCTCTTTCTTTCTTTCTTCCTTCCTTTCTCCCTTTCTTTCTTTTCCTTCCTTTTTTTTTGGGGGGGGAGGGTTGGTCATGGGGCTTGAACTCAAGGCCTGAGTGCTTGTCTCCTGAGCTCTTTTTGCTCAAGGCTAACACTCTATCACTCTGAGCCACAGTGCCACTTCCAGTTTTCTGGTGGTTTATTGGAGCTAGGAGCCTCACAGATTTTCCTGCCTGGGCTGGTTTTGAACCACGATGCTCAGATCTCAGCCTCCTGAGTAGGCGGGCCACCATGCCTAGCTCCTTTCTTTCTTTTTTCTTTCCTTATCCATCTATTATTCACCTATCCATCTTGCATTTTTCCATTTATCATTTGTCTACTCACTTTAAAGTTATGATTTGTTTTTAAAATTTGAGGAAAACACTAGGCACCATTACTTTAGTTATAAATAGCAAATGGGAAAGGAAAACATTTCAGTAAGGATGATGATATCAATTTTTTTAAGCTGGCAAATTAAAAACAAAAATAATTGTGCCTTTTTTATCTAGTGAACTTCTACTGCTGTGACTGAAGTCTGAACAGACAGTAGTTGTCCTTTAAGGCTAACAAGCATGCGTCTTATCTTCATTGTGTTTACTTGGGTTTGCACATTGTGGAACAACTCCTCCTGGACACCCAGTGGTTAGCACTTCTAACAACACATAAGTGGAAGTCCCAAGTCACCGTGCAATTTTCATAAACAGCACAGCAGAAGAGAATAGGGGCTTATAAAGCTGAGAACTTCGCTTGGAACTTTGCTCTTATAGAGAAGCCAAGCGATCTTTTCTCAACAAGATCGTTCTGAAGTCCTCACAAGTGCAAGAATAAATGTGATTGTATATTGTATATTAAAATGTAATTTTTAAGCTAGGTATGATGGGCTAAGCCTCTATCTCAGTACTTGGGAGGCTGAGGAAGGAGGACTGAGAGTTCAAGGCCAGCTAGGGATGACACATTAGTGAGACCCTGTGTCATGGAGAGGGAGAGAGAGAGAGAGAGAGAGAGAGAAACAGAGACAGAGACAGAGAGAGAGAGAAAGAGAAAGAGAAAGAGAGAAAGAGAGAATTTTCTTTGTCATGACTATATAATTCCTTCGGTTTTAATAATGTTTGGTTTTTTTTTTTTTGCCTTGTACTTCCATTTTTTTTCACTCAAGGCTGGAGTTATACCACTTGAGTCACACCCCCATTCTGTGACATCTGTGTTTTGCTAGTTAATTGGAGATAAGTTTCATGGACATTTTCCTGCCCCAGCTAGCTTCAAAACCTCCACTTTCAAATCTCTGCCACCTGAGTAGCTAGAATTACAGTGAGAGCCACCAGTGCCCAGCCAGTGTTGATTTTATTTAAACTATTTTTATTGAACATACTTCATGGAAAATATCATTCAAGACAACTCTTTCGCTAGCAATTTCACTTGGTAAATTATTGAGTTGATGCCATTTTGATGAATGTTTTTCTTTTTTTGCAAAAACACTTGCAACTAGAGTAGAACAAATTATTCCTTTAATATAATTTATATTTATTTCTGCATTAGTACTAAATTGACCCCTAATGTTTTCTTTTAGATTTTAAAAATCTGTAAGTGTAGGCATACTGCACTTGAGCCATATTTGCATTGATATGGTCCATATGTGAATTTAAAAACAGCGAAATTACCTGAAATAGGTTAAAAAAAAAGAATCACCGAATACTATGAAAAATACAGGAGTTAAGACAGATAGTAAGAAGAGGAAAGTGATAAGGTAGGTTTTACTCTAATGTACTAATACCTCAGTATTAGTATATTACTAATGGACTTGGAAAATGAGAGAGAGAGAGAAAGAGAGAAAGAGAGGGCACAAAGAACTGGTGGGTAGAAAATTATCACTAAAACTAAATATCCACTGGAACTGGGTGGCTTACTCCTGTAAGCCTAGCTACTCAAGAGGCTAAAATCTAAGGATCTCAATTCAAAGCCAGCCCAGACAGAAAAGTATACAAAACTCTATCTCTAATGAACCACAAAAAAGGAGGAAATAAGGTGTGTCTCAAATGGTAGAGCAAGCCCAGGCCCTGAGTTCAACCCCCAGGACAGCCATGCACATACCCAATGTATACTCTCTCTCTGCCTTTGTTTCTGTCTCTCTCTGTCTCTGTCTCTGTCTGTCTCTCTGTCTGTCTGTCTCTCTCTCTCCAACACACACACACCACAAAAACCTCCAAAATATAAAATACAAAAAAATCATTCACTTACTACATGATTATTGACCATTCATGAAATTTTGTAATCTTTGTGGACAATAAATGGATTGGAAAATAATTAAAGAAGAAAATGAGTAAGAAGTGGAGGTACTTAGGTTTGTCTGTCTTTGGGGTATGTAAATACAAGGCCAAGCCTCTTTTCTGTAGCTAAAACCACACTTAGTTAACCAACAACTCACTTCTAAAATTGTATTCCACAGAAAAACTAAATTTTAAGAATACACATTTATATTTTATACCAAGGTATGTAACAGGTACAATTTTAATCCTCCCAGGTTAGTTAAAAAAAAACAAAAACAAAACATGAATTTGAGTATATCTTATCCATCAGAAAACTACATAGTTTTTTCTCTTAAATTAATTTAAAATATACTTAATTTTCTGTCTCATGTGTTTGCTGTCTGTTATCATTCCTTTGACCAGAGAAACATCAGGATTTTCAGATTTTCTTTATTTTGTACAAGCAAACCAGGCCAATGTTATTAAGAGATTATTCCTATCTTAATTGATTTACAGTTCTACATCAAAGCATGAATGTCTACCTAAATATAAGCAAGAACTCTGAATGGAGTGTTAGTCATACTGTGAACTAGTTCCTTCTGTGTAGTTCAACTACTTAAAATAATTATTGATAAGTGAATATTATAACTGGAAAAGGAATACTATATTTTCTGAATTGATAGTTTTTCAAAATACAGTTTGTTTTTGTGTTTTGAGTCAAAACACTAAAGGACAAACACCATGAAGCTAGCTTATGCTAGCCTGAAATTCACAATCTTCCTCTTGCTTCTGCTTCCCTACTGCTGAGATTATAGAAGTATGCCACCAAGCTCAGCTCTGTTGGATCTATAAAGAAAACAGCCACCCAAATTTACGTGATTGTTTTCACCCAAACTGCACATTCTTTGCTAGGTCCAAAGACTTAACATGGTTGCTTGCTTTTATATCTTTGCCTCTTGACAAATGCCAGATCTAATCAAGAAATGGCTCCCTTTATAATCAGCCATTATTGTAAAATAAATGTGGCATCCACAGTTAACAAAAAACAAACAACAAAACAAAAACAAAAATAAACAAGACCTGTTTGTCTGTATTAAAGGACTTCCTGATTTCAACCTCATTTGAAATAAAAGTCAAACAATTTCAAAGCTGTTTGTTGGACCACAATGAAAGGGGAAGTAAATGGTTTTGAAATCCCAAGCTTGTACTCTAGATATGTTTAAAACCGGTCATTACCAAAACTTTATCAAAAGCTATCAGAATTTTAAATGGTCAGATTCTCTACTATTAGTGAAATAAAAATAGGTACTATGTAAATTATTAACTAAATAGATCATGAACCATATTATTTTATTTTATTTTAGAGAATGGGTGTATTCTTTGGTGATTAAAAGGCCACTTATATTACTATAATTGGAACACCAAGAAAATTATAGCTTTCAAATTGATTTATAATTTAATGTAGTTTCCTAGTAAGTTTTGGGAAATATTTTGAGCATTGCACGGATTCTCAGTTTTGAAAAGATTTCTATCAGAGTAACGATTGTATGACAATACAATAAGTTAACATTTACGAATGGTTGGAAGTCATTATGTGTTTTATATGAAACAACTACATTAGGTAACATAAACATGGAATGAAAATATTTTTTCTCAACAGCAGGTTAAACAGTTCCTTGGAGTTTCAAAAGAACACTGGTCTGAAAAAAAAGTGGCCCCTTCAACTTTTCAGTTGTTGAAAGGTGATATCCAAGAACTAGAGAAAATGAATATTTGTTGTTCTTAGCATAGAACAAGAGCACAATTAGTAAACAAATCTGAGAATTGGAATTAATATTAACGTATAACTGCATTGCAATGGCCATTTTATGTGACAACTTCTTTAGAAAGGACATCAGTTAAGGGAAAAAATTAAATGCCTGATATTAACATATACCTCAAAACTACTCAATTTCATGAAATTAACAAATATTGCTGAGCACTTGCTATGTGCTAAATACCGGATTAGTGAGTTATTTTAAAAGACTACTCTGTTATCTCATAATAAAATGTTCTAAACAAATCTTGATTCTTTTAAGCCAAAGGTGGTAATTTCCCCCGCTCTCCCAATATTATCATTAAATTTAATATTATAAACATTTTTCAGAGTAAACATTTTAAAAGGTCAAGGATTTATCCACTCCAAGCATATAGATTTGGCTGTAAAAAAGGGTTGTTAGGATTTAAATTCACTAGACTGAAATACTTTTGAGGATAACTTTATGGTTGTAGAGCTTCAAAGTGATTATATACAAATAGATGATCATATAGATATAGATAAATACATATATAGACGAGAATTTCCAGCATTACACATGAGAACAAATCCATTCTCTTGGGCCTTTCCTTATAAAGGCCCAAGAAAAAACTTTCTGAAGAGTGAAACGTTGCTGGAAATGTTTCTAAATGTTTCAGGATTTAAAATTTTATTTATTTATTTATTTAAAAAATTTTTGTAAAGACAAAATATGTAGAAAACCTTTGAAAGATTTATATGTTTTCAAAAGATTCTTAATTGTAGTATTCATTTACATACCAGCTAGAACACAAAATGAATAGTAAAATTCAGCATATATATTGTTAATAGATAGTAAAATTCAGCACGTGTGTGTGTGTGTGTGTGTGTGTGTGTGTGTGTGTGTGTAATAGAATCCAAAAGAACTTTGGGACAGTCTAAGTCCCAGTTTTCTTCCTTATAGTGGGAAAAGTAAGAGGCAAACAACCTAACCAGGTACTGACTGGTCCCTTCTACCAGAATACAAGAAAGCAGAGTTCTAAAATCAGATTTCTAGCTACTGCAAAGTTTCTACCACCAAACAAATTCTCTGAAGTTTATTTGTCTTTGCTCAACAACATCACAGCCTGTTTAAATACTAGCTACAAAATCAAATGGTAAATGAAACTGGATGCATAATCATTCTATATCTGAGATTCTCTTTCAATGGGATTACCACCGAGTATATTTGTAAACCTTACCTTTTGTATATTTATATTACAAAGCACAAAATTTTTTTCTCATGTCTGACTTCCATAGAATATTAATCATCACATTTATGTATTAATTCTTATTGGAGTCCAAAAATATGTGGATTATTTGAAATATTTAACTATTTTATGTAAGTCCCCTTATGGTTTGTGATTTCTCTGAACTAGTTCTTAAGATTGAATATACTTGCTCATTGGGGAAAAAAATACATTTCAATTAGTTCTGTGTCATAAACAGGCTACATTTTTTTAATTTTAAGAAATGCCAGTTTTTTAAATACTTGCAGGTTTTGGTCCAAAATAATATTTTTAAGAGCAGTGTTTCATAAGAGAATACATTTTATTCATTTTCTGATCCTACTTTCTAATTCTATGATTATGTCACAATTGTAATACAATTTGACAACTTTTAAAAAGTGTACTAAAATATAAATTGCGTTTAAACCAAGAATTCAGCACTGGTAGATGATAGCAACATCAATATTTTTAGTTTGAAATTTAATTGGATGAGATTCAGTATTAACTTTAAATAATAGCCTTATTTTAAATTATTTGAGCTGGACTTACAGTTGCTGATTTTTTTCTAACTGTGTTGCCAAGTGTTGGTTCTAGCTATAACTGGTAGGGGGGTGTGTGTTTTGAAGCTATCGGTGCTTATGATGGAAATGTGAATGTTATTTTCATAAATGAACCAAGTGAGAACATTATCTTTACACTTGTTTTGATACCCTGATATGTTTTATTGCTTGTGAAATAAAGGAACTTAAAACTCAAAAACTCAAGGTAGTCATAAATTTATAATTTGAATCAGAATGCAAACATTAGGGATACTCCGTTCAGCTGTTAATCTGCACTCAACAGACTCAACTAATTACTGGATACTAAGAACATTTCAATATAATTTAAAATTTCATAATTTCTCTTTTTAGCTTCCACTTTTGTGGATAAACTACCATCTTTTCTCAATTTAAACACTTATTTTTTTTTGCTTCTTTACACCTATGCAAATGTTTTGTACGTAGAAATCCAAGACGCAGATTGAAATTTCAAGTGCCAGGGGAAGAAAACTCAATAAAACATTTCAAAAACAATTACAAAAATGGCTCAATGCTTCTCTCACAGTTCTATTGATAGTTGCACAGGTATCAATAATTAAGTGCGATAATCAATTGGCCTAATAAGAATATCACCTAGTATTCTGCTGCCATTAGTGTTATTTCAATCTCTTCTTACTGAAAATATTTCGAAGCAAATTTTCTTTCAAGCAGTAAGTCCTATATGCATAATACACAACACTCTAACACTTAGAAAGGATCAGTCTGTTGTTGTGATATTCTGGGAGTTGCACGTGTGTAGGACTAGCTGGGAGCTAATAGAAATGGTCTTAACAATGTTGTCTCTTCTATATCCTTGATCTTGCCCTTCTGTTCTACATAAAACCCAAAATTACTAACAATAATCCCAATCATATTCACTTCCATTTTCTATTTTGCAGTTGAAATTTTTACCATTACTAACGTGGAATATAAAAATGAATACATGATAATGTGTTTGTTGGAATTTTCCACCCATCAAATGCTATCTCGTGCCAGGCACTGATGGCTCAGGCCTGTAATCCTAGCTACTCAGGAGGATGAGATCTGAGGATAATGGTTCAAAGCTAGCCCAAGCAGGAAAGTCTGTGAGAGACTCTTATCTCCAAGGAACCACAAGAAAACCACAAGTGGAGCTGGGGCTCAAAGTGGTAAAGCCTTTAGCAAAAAGCAGTTCAAGGACAGCGCCCAGGCCCTGAGTTCAAGCCCCATGATGGACATTCAAAAACAGAAAAAGCTATCTCATCATTGCTCTCCTTTGCATGGCCTTTCATTGTGAGCACTGCTTGGGTTCCAGACCAGCACAGTTGGGACACCACTCATCCTACTGCTAACAATATCTTCAAGGAAGCATCCTGGCTCTAGGACACCATTAGTTATGCTTGGTTCTGGGATCGATACTATTTTTTTTTAATTCACATAGGCATCATCATCATTCTTTATAGGCCTTCAATCTTGGATACCAACACTTCCTGAAATTCTATCCAGGCAAAAATGTCAGAACACAATTCACAAACACAAAGAATCCAGTAAGCAAATTCCAATATTCCACTTTTATCAAGCTTCTTGCCCAAGATTCAGTAACAACCTATCAACCAAGATGATATTTTATATCCCTGCTAATGAATCTTATTATAGTATAGAATGTTAATAGACATTATATAATTTTTTTTTTTTTGTCAATCGTGGGGCCTGAGCTCAGGGCCTGGGCGCTGTCCCTCAGCTCTTTAGCTCAAGGCTAGCGTTCTACCACTTGAGCCACAGCGTCACTTCTGGCTTTTTCTGCTTATGTGGTGCTGAGGAATCGAACCCAGAGCTTCATGCATGCAAGGCAAGCACTCTAACCATTGAGCCACCTCCCCAGCCCCGACATTATATAAATTTTGATGAGAAACCTAAAATCCCCCATTGATAACCCACAAATTATGATCATAAAAATCTGAGTATTCAAGCTGGCTTGATTAAAGTCAACCTAATGAACAAAGAAAAACTTCTTTTAAGTTCTATCACCTTCTTTGGTCCCCTAGCAATATTATCAAATGGATAGATCTGACTGTACTCACATTTGTTTAAGGCAATAGAAGTTCTATTTAACATTTTAAGCAAAACAGAAAAAAAAAGGATGTCTACTCTACAAGCCTGTGAATGTTATTGACAAGCACAACAATGATGATGGGTAATCTCTCAGATTTACCATGAAAACCTCCAACAAGTCTTTCACATTTCTTTATTCTGAGCTATGGAAGCTGACAAGGTAAAAGCAAGAACTGGCTACTGGTGATGTAATGTACAAGTCTCTTTTCTGAAGGGGAGGAATGCTGTCTTGTCATAAAAGCGATTAACTTCACTAATTTCTATTTAATAAAGTTTTGACTTTTTAGCCTCATTTCAAAAGGCCTGGATGGGTGAAATCTTCTCCCCCACCCTCTACTCTAAACTCGAATAGGAACCTGCTCAGTCAGACTGACACCTAATGGAAACTTTTATAAGAAAATAATTCTGGAAGAAAAAAAAATACCCAGCATTAAGTACTTATACCACATGATTAAAATAAAAACAGGACAAAACACAACACAACACAATACAACGAAACCCCTTAAACTAAAAATACTTTCTTTGTTTACCATGAGTAGAGGAATTCTTGAGATTTCACCAGTGGCATTTACAATTCTCTTATTCATTAAGCAAGCAACTGCAATCGCAAGATGAAATACCTAAGAACTGAATGAAATAGCTTTTTTTTCTTCTCACAAGATACTCCTCAGCCCCACAACAAATAATGAACTAGGAGGACATCTTTCACCTCTCACAACCCTTGGCTAACACCAGGCTTGCAGCTCTGCCTGCCTGCAAACCGCACACATTTATTATGTAGCCAACCAGCATGAGGCCAACTTTCCAGAGAGAATTCAGAAACTCAGGTTGCAGGCAGCTTTCTCTGGATTTCGCTAATTCCCCAGCCAAACAACACCATCCATGCACCAACTGCCTTTGGCTTAAATGCATCCCAAGCACCATAGTTAAAAGCCCTTCATCACCCAACTGGCAGGTCCCTGGAGGAAGAGGACGATTGGTGGAATAACACAGGAAAGCAGGGAGGGTAGTAGCATCTCGTGTGGCAAGAGATTGAATGTCAAGCGTCAAGACAGCCTCTGTTTTCTTCTTTCCTACTCCACCCCATTCTGAACTGTGAACTCGCCTCTTGTCAGTCTCTGAAAGAAGGCCCCACCCGTGTGTTTGGGGTTTGATTCTCTCTCACAGACAACACTGCTGAGGCTGACAGAGGGGAGTAGAGAAGGCCCCAGAGTGATCGCCAGGTCTAAGGCAGGGATAAGAGAAGATCAGGGAAATGGGGTGCGTGGTGTACCCCGTTTACTAGGAGTCCTAAGTACTGGAAGAAAAGCGGAGCCCCTACATGCAATTGCTCCGTCTAAGACAGCTTTCAGCCTCTCCTACGTTCACCCATCTCGTTCGTGTGGGCAGGAAAGGAAGAGGGAAGTGGTGTCTGGGGCTCAGCTCGGCTTGGAATGGAAGGCCTCCAGGGGAGTTTCTCTCTCTCTCTCTCTCTCTCTCTCTCTCTCTCTCTCTCTCTCTCTCTCTCTCTCTCTTTCTCCAGCACTTTCTATTAGGCCCCCGGAATTCTGGCTTTCCAGCCGCACCATCGCCACTGGTCTACAGCAGCGAGGAAAACTGATCTGAGCTGTCTTTGCGAGGCCTGAAGGAAGCTTCTGGGCTCTTGGTACCTTCTTGATCCTTTCATTTCTCCTCCACCTTTGCAAAGCCACTATCCCCCAGAGTGGCGAGTGGGGGTGGGGAGAGCTGGGAGCCTTGCTGGAGAAAAAAGCAAGTTGCTGGGCCAATGGGTCGGCGCCGGGCTCCAGGCTCGCCCAAGTCTGCTATGGGGACCCTTGTCTGCCAGTTCCCCCTCCCCGGGCTTGAGAAACTCCTGGACTTCTCGCTGAGCTATGGGCCTGCTCTTCCCAACGGGACAGGGGGCAAATCCATACTGCCACATGGTCCATTCATATTTGAAACCAACCAACCACCACCACCACCATAATAATAATAATAATAACAACAACAACAATAATAATAACTGGCAGTAGAAAGGAAGGAAAGCGTCTTGGGTCTTGTGGGTTTGGGTTTGATTTTGGTTGTTGGTGGTGTGTGAGACTCGTCCTGAAGACGGGACAGGGAAGGGGGCCCCCGGGGAGGAGGGCGGGGGGGGGGAGAGGTGTCCCAAAGCAACTGGACGTGAGCCGAGCACTGCCCGCCCCAGCCTCTATCAGGAAGGTTCCCATTTCGTGCCACCCCGCAAAACCAATCCGCTTCCCATCCCCGTGTGTCTCCACCTCTTCGCGGAGAATCCGAAAAGAAACCGTGGCTCCCCGAGACGCCTACCACACGCGCGATCGGAAAGTTCCGCGGGGACACAGCCCCTCCCCCTCGGGCCTCCCCCATCCCCCCAACCGCCTTTCCACCCTCGTCCACCCCATCCCCCCACACTGGGCTGCGGCAGCGGCCGGCCAGAGGTGGGGCTCGGGCACCACCCCGGGATTTGCCGGGTCACCAACCCGACCCAGCTCCGCTGGGGATCCCTCTCCCCGCGGGCACACCCTTCCCGCCGAGGCCGCGCCCCACACTCCTCGGCTGAGACCCCCCCCCCGCCCCGCACCCCGCTCCCCCATCCCCAGCCTCGCAGCGCAGCCCAGCGGCCCGGGCCCTTTCACACACGTGCCCAACTTTTTAGGCGAGACTCTACCCGGTGCGCGCCCGGGGTCCCCCGGCACCCCACCCATCCAATCCTTCCCGCCCTTCCCCACCACGCCCCAAAGCCGCACCCCACCCGGGAGAGAGGACGCCGAGGGACCCCCGCCGACGGCTGCAGCGACACCTACCCCCTCCCCTCCTCCTTTTACCCCGCCCCTCCCCGCCCTTCCTCTCCTCCCCCTGCCCAGAGCGCAACCCTCCCCCCCCACCAAGTCTGGGTCACCAAAGGTGAGACGCACACAGCCTTTCTGCAGGACCCAGAGCAACACAAGAAAAGGAAAAACACAAGAAAGGAAAGGAAAGAAAAGAAAAATGCGCCCGAGGATGGAGGAGGAGAAGGGGGGAGGGAGAAATGGGGGAAAAAAAAAACAAACCAAAACACCAAAAACCACAAAGTGCTACCTTGGCAACCATGCGCGCTTAGTGGGCAGCTGCGCGCTGGGAGGGGCGGCCGCCGCCCGCTGCCGCTGGCACTCTCCTCGACTACGCGTATTCTTAAGCAATAACAACGTAATCCGTATTATCCACCCAAGAATACCCGTCACCGAAGAGAGTCG
>NW_012267458.1:953664-960657 GCF_000151885.1 Dipodomys ordii
AGAGAGAGAGAGAGAGAGAGAGAGAGAGAGGGCGCTTCAAGGCACAAAATAATTAAACTCATTTTCCATAGTATCTGAGCTCCCTAAGTTGACAGGCTGCTTGAGTTCCTATGACTTAAGCTTCGCTTTAAACTATCGCAATGTTTAATTCCATACCCACCCTTCACACACATTCTAAAGGCATTACTAGACAGCTGTTGCGAACACCTCTACAAGGGGGAAAAATCGGTGAAGCTCTTTCGACAAAAATAATTTTCAGAAGAAAACCAATTTAAAAAACTCATTTGTAAAGTGATCACTTTGGGCATTCAGAGAGAGGATCTCTGTGATTCTTTGATGATCAATATGGCTCTTATTTGAAAAAGCTTTGTCTTAAGCCCCTGCAGCAGATATTCTGATAACAGGGGTTTTATTGTTCACTAAATAACATGAACATGTGCAGCACCACTACTCATAATATGTGGTAGCTCTCTCCCAAAGTTCTCAATTTGATTTCCCTTTACTCTCAAATCCATAAAAGTACATCCATGGGAGTCAAATAGGGAGGGGATATGGCAATGTGGCAAGAGACATGATTTCTCAAATTATGTAAGTGAAAATAGCTCTTCATCAGGAGTAATTATATAACAGAATCTCACCCACGACCCCCAACTCATCTCTCGCTGACCTGGGTTGCAATTTAAGGTACTTCCACTGTACTTGCTCTTGTTATTCTTTTTAATATCCTGCTTCTCCAGGTACCTCGCCTCATTATTCTCCTGACATGCTACTTCCAAATAGAACACTCATCACAAATTCTAGATTGTATGATTTAATGTCTGTCTGACACCAGTCAAAAGAAAAAAATAGCATTTCCCATTTAGGAACCAGTTTTACATTATATGCAGGTAACTCTTAAGTACACCATTTACGAAAAAAAGAGTCATGCCAATTGAACAATTAATAAGTATTATTTTCTGTCATTACCTAACATAGTTATAAAGTGGAGCTTTACTATGGTGCTTCAGCCCCCTCCCCCCTTCCCTCCTTCTACCCCCAAATTCAGAAAGCTGACAGGTTCTCTTCAGCTTGAACTCCTAGAAACAAAAGCCCTTAGGGAAAGTAATGCAATAGTCCACGAGCAAACTGTACATTTGCTTCTCAACTATTCCCTTTAAATCTCAACTACCATTAAAAGGGAAAACAAGGTGCACCTCATACAGACAGGATTTGATTGACTAAATGAAATGTTTTTAATGCAAAAAAAGGATCCTTATGATACACACACACATACACACTACAGACACACAGACACACAGACACACACACACACACACACAAAACCACATGGTGCATCCGAATCTTAGCATACATAGCCACATAGCTTTTCAATGCAAGTAGTCTCCATCCCATCAATTCAACCCCTTTATAATTAAAATGAAATACACAACATACACACACACACACACACACACAGAGCTTCACTGGTTTACATGCCTTAGGAAACTAGAAAACACAGTTGAACATATGCTATTTCCCCCGCTAGCCCAAATAGCATTGCCAGCCCTCTCCCTACCTACCCCATCCGCTTCAGCACCTGGCCGAGTGGACAGCTCAGCCCGGGCTGATTGCCCTCAGCCGTGTCCGCCTAACTGGCGCTCTGATCTCTAAGCAGAGCTCTCCCGTGCTTCAGCGGGGCAGCCTGACTTAGGAGAACACCATTTCCTAAGAGACCACAGCCGCTGGGTGCATATTCAATTCAAACCTCCTTAAGCTGTCGGATTTTCTCCACCCTTCTCTCCTCCCTTCCCTTCTCCACCCTCCACACACACACACACACACCACACAGGAGCGCGCGCGAATGAAAAAAGGGGGAAAACACCCCAAATAGTACCAGGGCATTTGTTGATCAACTTACACTTTTCCTTTTGAATATTTAGATAGAGCTAGCGAAGCCATACCGGCGGAGGGTTAGGTCCGCATTAAGTACCTTTGTTCCCTCCCCTCCCGCAAGCCATGTTTATGAGAATCTACATTTCTCCCGCGCCCCAATAACTAGAGGTGTGTTTTGCGAGCAGGGGTCTTAGAGCACCTTCTCGTCTCCAAAGGCCATCTCGACTGAACGCTGGTCCCCACGACTTTCCCCTTCTGCTCTCGAACTCAACCCATCCCTGCTAAACGCTTGGTAATTAAAAAGCAAATAGACATGAAGAAAGGCGACAAAGCAATCGGTTTAAGGAAATAAGCCAATTAAGCGGAGGCAGAAATCTCTCTCTCTCTCTCTCTCTGCTTTTCTCCCTCTCTCCCTTCCTCCCTCCCTCTCTCCTTCCTTCTCTCCTCTCAAGTAGAAAGGGAGAAACACTAAGGAGAGGAGGAAAAATTCGAGGAAGAGGGTAGTAGTTGATTCCTACAATCAATGAGGGGCAACCCCCCACTATTTACATCTTTACTGAATAATCTCTTCCCAGACAAAATAAAAAGAACCCCATTTATCGATGTCAACTCGCTCCCCGTCTCCCCGCACACCCGCATCCTTTCCGTTTGCTGAGATTTGTCTGGCGGTAGAGCAAAGTAACTGTCACAAATCCATCTCGATTGAAGTGCTTACCCTCTAAATCCAGGTTTCCAGCTGTGTGTAGAAGCTGCCGAGGCAAGCGCGGTGCGGAGAGGTGGGCTCCAGCAGGGCTGTGGGGGCTGCTGTCCCCCCTCCCGGCGCCCCTGCGCCCGCCTGCCGGGGTACAGTGTTAACAAGCCCTGGAAAGGGGGGACCCGGGCGCTTCGTGCAGCCTGCGCCCCGGCGGCTGCCTCCTGCTTCCAAGGAGTCCCGGGGTGAGAGCCTTCAGCGGATGCTAGCTTTCAGATAGGAGTGAGGAAAAGGGAGGAGGCAAAAAAAAATTCATCTAATGCAATCAAATCGATCTGATCTACACCATCTGTCGCCTGCCAAACGTTAAAATAGGAAAACGGAAAACACTGACAGCCCGAGAGGTTTGATCTGCATAGAGTTCATTTTTAGCTAGAGCATCATTGGGGCTGGTCGGCGTACAGTTACAAAAAGCTGCTGCCGAAACCTCCAGGAGTGGATCCCCAACATGCTAATGGTGGATTAATTGAGGAAGATCTGACGTGCGAGCCTCGGACTTCCCAATGGGGAAGAGTCCATGCCTTGCGGGAACCGTGGTACCATAGTCCAAAAGATGCGAAGAAAATGGCTGTGTTCACTGCACCTCTCTCTGATAACAAACATATGTCGACTAAAATGGTTTAGTAGAATGGGAGGGGGGGTGTTGGAGAATAAAATTTTCTTTCCCACTGTAAGCAACCTCCCATATTCTTTCCTTAAAGGAAAGCAAAAAAAGCAAAAAAAAAAAAAATACCACATCTTCCCCATCATGGGAAGAAAAGGATGTTTTAAAAGGATTTTTCTTTTTTGTTTTTTTTAAATCAAGATCAAACTCTGTCACGTAAAAGAAACAGAACACTTCTGTGCAGAAATTCTTTTTTTAAAAAACAAAAACAAAATCTATTATCTTTTTTCCCCTTACTGTGATTCAAAGTAGATCCATAGCATGTGCTGTGTATAAACTCAGCCCAGTTAATCTCACCAGGATTCATGAAAGGTTGTTGAATGTCAGGTACTTTTGACTTCTTGAAATCAGGATGCCTTTCGGGCAAGGCATTTTGTATCATTTAAAATTGACATAATGAACATTACATGTGATTGCAGTGGGGGATGGTAACCCTGCCCCTCCCCCTTACAATTACTCCCTGCAGCCCAAATCCCCTTTGGTCTTCTTCTAGTTTCCCCTGATCAGTTGATGGAGAGATATAGAAAGGAGTGGGGGGGGGGGAGGAAGGGGGGCAGAGAGTGGAGGAACCCATGAGGAGGGGAAAAGGTAGTGTACATTATCAATAGTCAATAAACCTTCCATCTATAATAGAAAATACATGTGGCAATTAGAGGGAGATTACTTGCTGATTATCAATCCTGATATTTAAATATAGCCCATTTTCAAAATTAGATATCTTGCACGTGGAGACAAAATCCATTGTAAACACAACAGTGACCATCTCCCATCCCTTTACAATTAAAAGATCTTGCAAAAGTATGGAGTTTATTATCTAGAGATGTGACAGCCTTTTATTAATTTATTTTAAATACCCCTGATTTATTCTGATTATTTCATCCATTTGAACATCAACAAACTGTGTTTATTGGATTCTATTGCCTTCTCTCTCTCTTTTTAAAGAACACACATTACATAAATTCTATAGTAAACAATTAGTGTTCAGGATAATTCTTCAGAGAACTCCAGAAACTCCGATAATCTCTGTAAGAAAAAAAACCCCTGAATTAGATTAGTCTAAAAATATAGCTTGAAGACAAATCAAACAATTTACCTGATCTTTTGTTTCAATATACATTAATTAAGCACTCTTTCCAACCTACACAACATTCTCAGGTCATAGTCAGAAATCCTAGTCTCCTACCTCGGAGCTGTGGTCGTCATTCGTGTCAAGCTACTGCCCCCTGCAGGTTAGGTTGGAAGTGCAGGCAGTATTTGGCCAAGTCTTCTCGAAATTTGTGGTAGTCTTGTAGGTTATTCAGTCTTTACCAATATTAAGTAGAGTCAGCATTTAAACTGGGCTCGGTTTTGTTACAGCATCACTATTTATTTAGCAGTAGCTAGTAAATTCATTATGTAACCTGGAGTGAAAGATAGGTTATCTGTTTTTCTTCCGAGAATAGAATGGGATAGATAAGACCATCCATTCTGAAATGGCCCATAAAACAAAACAAAAACCCTTGGTACACATAACACAGTTTTCTTCATCTTCTTCCTTTATTCATTTCCCATCAGAACCAGGAAAAGTGAAAAACAAATGTGATTGAATTGAGAGTATAATTTGCCAATGATAAAGATTGTAGTCTCGGGCAATTTGCTTTTTGGTGTCAGTGTGATCTTAATAGACTCAATGAAGCACTTTCAAATCAAGTCCTTTCACATTCTTCCCACTGCTGGTATGATGGAAACAATTACACTACTTTTTCTTGATTGTAAAAGAAAACATCTTTTTTTGGGGGGGGCTCAATTTTCATATCATTCCACCTTTTCTCACAATCAACTTTTCCAAATAAGGCACCTTGCCAAGATGGCATAAAATGATAATTGACAGAATTGAAACCAAATTATATCAGCTTTTCCACATTATTGGAAATGGGAAGAGGTTTGTGGAAAAGATCTGTTGATTTAGGGGAAGATGCGTTCATATTTTGAGCCAGTGATATGGCTATTCAACCTGCAATGATATGTCCCTATCGTTTAAATACACATCTCATTGAGAAATGGAATATCTTAGGCAAATCTCCATATATTCTAATGAGAAATTGGCAGTCAATTAGAATCTCACCCAATCAAATGTTGGCACTGTCATTTGAATGACGAATCAAGTAGCAAGAGTCAAGAACCACATCTTGCTATCTTAAACCTATTTTAAAATGCTAACAAAAGACTTAGGGCTTTTCTGGAGAGTTTCTTTCTTTCTTCTTTTTTTAAACTGTAAACGCTGAGGCTTTTCTCCGAACCTTCAGAATGGTTACATGGAATAGGAAATAGTACCTCAGTGTCATAATTTAAACAAAAAAGCAAAACAAACAAACACACAAAGTCCTGAATGCCTTTCTCTGTTCAATTGTAGTTTTAGACTATGTTGTTGAGTTTCAAAGGGACCCTAGCAACTGTAAATTAAGATATTCACCTCTACAATTCATGAGTACACTTTGTCTGGGCAAAGAGGGGCTTTGGCCTAGACTTTTACTTGCAAAAAAACCCACCAGAATAGCAACTGGTTGCCTGCAGCTGACATTTATACTTGTCTTTGCGTGGGTGTGTTCAAAGAAAGGAAACATATTTCCTTTTCAAAACCATGCATTATATAGGTAATACGATAATACAGTAGCACATTGCTACCAAGCCTGAAGTTTTAAGCTATTTGAATCAAATGTCTTTCACACAGATTGTCAGCAGAGCTGTTTTTTTTTTTTAATTAGCATCCAGAGGTTTTCAACTGCAAATTGGGTGTGATTGGTTGGTAGTGATGATGGTGTGTGCGTGTGTGAGTGTGTGAGTGTGAGGGGTTTGGGGAGAGAGTGTTGGGGAAGACATTATTTAACACAAATCCCAGGCCAGTCCCATAGCTGCACGTCAGACCGCCTTAGGTCTGACAGGGACCCCTTTAGAAAGACACAATGTTTCCTCGGGTAAACCGAGGCAGGTTTGAGCAGTTCCCAGAGCTGGGGCAGTTTTGGGAGATGGCTTTAAAGACTTCAGTGGTTGGTGTGTGTGGGGGGGGGGGTTAGCGCCCTTCCGACCCCCCCCGGGGGCAAAGGCCAACTCCCCCGCCCCCCTCAGCGCTGGCTGGGACCCGGGACTCCTCCTCCAGAAGAACAAGGCAGGAAAACGCGCTGTACCCGGCACGCCGGCCGGAGGCGGGGACGGCGAGGCGTGCTCGGTGCAGGGCAGGCACTGAGGCCCCGCGGCTTCTCCCGGCCCAGGGCTCTGCGGGCCCCGCTCCCGGATCCCGCATCCCAGTGTGATCCATCCTGCTTTCGCTCGGGTCCTCGGGGGGTGGGGGTGGGGGGCGGGAAGGGAGGGCGGAGGTCCAGGCCCGGCGATCCTGGCTCACTTCTCAACACTCTCTCGCCAGGATGGCAGTCTGTCCCTCCGGGCCCGGGTCACGTGACCCAGTGGGACCTGGGCGGGGTGGGGGGGAAGTAGGGGCGGGGGCAGGCTCAGACCCCGTTCTGTCCGCGATCGAGGGGAAAGCAGCGAGTTTGGGAGCGGTGGGGAACCCCACGACGTGGCTGGCTCCTGCCGGTGCGTCGCAGCCCCCCCGCCATCCTCGCCCCGCGCACCCCTCAACCGGAGCCCCCCAACTTGTCCGCGCGGCGAGGGGGGGGGGAGAGAGCGTGAGCGAGCAGCGTGGAGCGGGGCGCGGGCGCCCCCTGCTGGC
>NW_012267458.1:960707-991577 GCF_000151885.1 Dipodomys ordii
CCCCCCGCGGTCCCCACCCCACCCCGGCGCCGTGCACCCGCTAAAAGAAACCCGAGCACCACCCAAAGAGCGCCCCGACCCGCTCTCACCTCGTGCACCGCCTAAAGGTAAGTGTGAGTTCAGCTTCGCCTCTGGATGAGGTCTGGGGGGACCATGATCTCCCTGACCCCCGCCCTCCCAACCCCAGCCCCCATCCCCCCCAAAGGACTGCAGAATCCAAGGCTGCTTTTGAAAACACGTTTTTGTCTCCGAGATCGAACACGTACGCGTGCAACACACACACACACACACACACTCACACAGGAGTTGGGAACAAGGCTAAGTTAATGCACATTTCTGGAAACAAGCACGAAGCCCTTAGAGGAAAGGTTGACTCTTATTCCATTCTGGGCCTTGGGATGGGGTCAACCCTGTGGTGTTGAACTTTTCCTTCCTCTAGTCCTGGATGAGCCCCACTTTGCAGTCTCAAGTCAGGGCCTAGGTGTGTAAAGTTCATCCAGACACAGAGGTGAGAAACTTTCCTGGACCGGGTTCTCTGCTCCCCCCCCCCCCATCCCTCACTCTCACCTAGGGACTGGAGAAAGGATTGTTTTGTTTCTACACAATTCATAGCTTCCTTTTGTATAGATTGTGTTTTGAAATTAGTTTAGCCTTGAAATAAGTCTTAAGTTTTGAAAGGTTGTTAGAAATCACAGCGTTTCTATTCAGGCAGCCTTGAGCCAGACGCGAGCCTAGTTATCGTGTTGTGACTTTAGTAGAGTGTAGTGTCTCTAGATGTTTACCATCTGGAGAAAATAGTCATGGCTTTTTTTTTTATTTCTTAGTTAAACAATAAATAGAGGTAGGTCCAGCTAGGGACCCGGACTGCTTTTAATCTGTTTGCTTCACACACACTCTAATGGGTGAAGAAATTAAAGAATGTTGACTGTCTTTGGAATTCATTTGTTTAGGAGAGAACATTTTAGAAAGGCATGTGTTTTCTTCTTTGGTATTTTCAGGTGGATGCCAGCTTCTTTGAGTGGATGGAAATGAGGCAGGTAGGAGAAACAACCTTTGTCCTTATCCATCCCTCCCTACCTCCATCCCTTCCTCTCTCCCTCCCTCCTTCTCACCCTACACCCATCCCTCCCCCTTCCCTCTGGAAGATCTGAGCAAGTCTCAGAGAACACAGCAACTCCCCAAGACAAAGTAACCCTTAGGGAAATAAAAAAAAAAACAAGCATGCAAAAAGGGTTTACACATTGCCACTGGCTCTGTTGGGCTGTGGCTTTTGATAGCATTATCTCATTTAATTCTTCTGTAGACCTATGGGTTAGATACTGTCGTATTATCTCCTTTACAGAGAAGAAAAGGAAGGTTTTGAGAGGTTGCCTTTATGGTGACAGCAGCAGGCAGAGGGAGCATGGATTGAAAAGCAGGTAGCAAAAGAGAGAACATGATGGGGCTGGGAAAGTGGCTGAGTGCTTGCCTAGCATTCTTGAAGCCTCAGGTTTGATTCCTCAGTACCACATAAACAGAAAAAAAAAAAAAACCCTGAAGTGGCAGTATGGCTCAAGAGTTAGAGTACTAGCCTTGAGCCAAAGAAGCTCAGAGACAGTGCCCAGGCCCTGAGTTCAAGCCTCATGACAGGCAAAAGAGAGAGAGAGGGGACGACTTGAGAGATTGAGTTTAGTGTACTGTATTCTGAGTGGTTATAATTAAGTCAATGGTTTGTGCCTTGATCGTAATCTTTCTTGACTTTACTTTTTTTTTTTTAATTCTTTACTGGGGATTGAATTGAAGCCCTAGGCAGAGTGCTTTACCACGGAGCCATACCTTCATTCCCTTTTGCTTTTGTTTTGTTTTTCAGATAGGATAACATCTTACCTTGGCAAATTCTTGATAAAGAATTACTCTTCCTACTTCTGCCTCTCAAATAGCTGGGACTACATGTACATCCCAGAATCTTAATCGTTTTTTTTGGGGGGGGGGTCTGGGAGTGGGCCTGAACTCTGGGCCTGGGCGCTGTCACTCAGCTCAAGGCTAGCACTCTACCACTTGAGCCACAGTACCACTTCTGGCTTTTTTTCTTTTTGCTTATGTGGTGCTGAGGAATCAAACTCAGGGCCTCATGTATGCAAGGCAAGCACTCTACCACTGAGCCACCTTCTCAGCCCCAATCTTAATCTTTTATGGGGAAAAAATAAACGTTTTCCAGAAAGAAATCATTTAATAAATGGAAAATAGTTACTTTGTCAAGTGCTTATTATGAATTCTCTCTTCTCATGCCAGAGATAAGAGGGGAGGGGAGGGAGGGAGAGGGGTAACTTAGTTACCAGAGCAGAGCACATAGTTAGGCTTTAAAAAACAGAATCTGATTCCTTGCATACATCCTACTTAACCATAATGCTGATACACTGAAAGATTCGTGGTCTGGCTCAAAATGCAAACAGTGGTTTGTGAACAGCCCAGTGCCCCCCCTTTTTTTTCTTTACAAGAAAACTTTATGCATTCACCTTACTTGTGAATATCTCTTTAAACTAAAAGGATGCAAAGGTAGAAATAGTGCTTCTCTTAGTGATGAATTAATTGATATAAAAATGGCAGAAGACTAAAAGAATTAGATTAGCTTGGCTTGGAAGGCAGCAGTGAAGAAGATACCTGAGAAGCCTATTTTATTGACTAAAATTTTAGTCTTCTTTCCCCTCCCCTTCCCCCTCAATACTAACCGGACAAAGATTTTTGGACTGGCATCTACATTTTAGTGTGTACTTAGGAAGCACTGATGTATCTGATGAAAACTGATTTATCCTGCACTGTACAGGTAGCTCAGGTCCAGAATGTGTTTCATAAAATAGTTCGAGGCTCCATCCATTCTCAGTAGGCCTCAAAGTAGCAGAGAAAACCAGTTAAACTGCCTCCAGGCACCAATTGGACTGCAGCCTGTTTGTCTACGCTTTGCCATTTATTTGTGTGCAGATTATTTGACCACATGGCTTCCTATCATGCTAGGAATCTGTAGTTTTTTTTTCTCCCCAGTGCTTTAATTTAGTTCAATATGACTATTAATGTTAAATTGGGGAATTTTTTTCCCTCTCACCTCTCATTAAGCCCTTAGTATGAATATCAGTTTGGAGACCTTACGTTATATAATAAAGCCTGCTTGTCTGTGTGAATTCATACCACAAACACTCTCACCAGATTCTAGACCTAAAGGGCTTTTTTTGTTTGTTTGTTTGTTTTAAATGATCTACTCTAACTCTTTGTTTTTCTGATGAGTAAATTGATGTTTCAAGAAGTACTACATTATGTTCTAGTCAGTGGGGGAAGTGGAACTCAGGTTTTCTGTATTCAAACTCTTAAGACCAAGGTAACCTCCGAGCACCAGGTCCCAGATCACGTGACTCCCAGGGACTCATCTCTTATTCAACAACTAGTTCTGGCCCTGAGCTTGGCATCTATCCTAGGCAGTGGGAATTCAACATAGAGAGAAAAAAAATGAAGCAATACTAAGAAAAAATAACCTTGGTTTGTTCAATCTTATATTCTACTGATGGAACCGGACAAATTTAAATGTCATGTTAACGATGGCCATAAAAATTTTAAAATAAAGATTCTAAAAAAACCCCAACAACTACAAATGTAATAAAGTGTGCAAGGCAGACCAGAACAGGCTAGTATTCTTCTGTTGAGGATATTTGGATCTTATTATTTATGCCAAATAATAAGATCACCAACTGGAAATTACCAAGTGGATATAACCACATAGAGCTGTATGCAGAGATGTGCTCATGGGTTAAGGAAGACGCTTTCTCGGAATTATTCTGTGAATTGTGGATTCATTGCTTGTCAGAAAACAAGATTTATGTGGGAGCTATACCAAAGAAACCATGAAGAGATCAAAGAGGAAATTATTCAACAAGATGTTTTTGTAAATGACAAATTTCAAGTAAATAGGATATTGTCCTCATGAGACAAAGGGCAAGAGACAAAGGCCTAAAATAGCAATAGCCTCAGTTTACCTCCAGGGCTCCAAGGTGTGATTTTGTAATGAATTTAGATTTCTCTTTTGAAATATGCTACACAGTAATCTCCCTCCCTGTCTCTCCTTATGAAGGGAAAAGATTTCCTGGACTTCATTATTTATAAAAAAAACTCTACTAAATTTTCAGCACATGAAGTTGCCCATTAAGAAAAGTATACTGGATATGGAAAGTAAAAAGTATCAAAATGTTAGGATATTACAGATTTATAAAACGATTCCCTTATCTCTTGGCCCACAAGAATGTAAGCCTGTTAGAGTTTGAATAATGAGAACACATGTCCAGTTGTCATCGATTGGTAGCTACCATGCTGTTTTGTTAGGGTTTTGCTATCTTTGATCTGACCATGAACCCAAGCTTTCACTTGGCAAATAGACAGAGTGGGAATTTCAGTTAATGGATGGAAGGTGGAAAGGAGGAAGGAATTGTATGCTATGACTAGAGAATATGTATATATATATGTATATATATATATATGTATACACACACACATATATAATTGTTGAAATTTCTTTTGTACTCTTTCCTGCCAGGGTGATTTGCACTTGAGTTCTGACAAAGGAATCGTATAACAGCTATCATGTAAGAGCTGGACCATTTCGCCTTTCACAGTTTTATATGTTAGTCAGGTGGCAGACAGGAGTGGCTGGAAGAAAGTATTGTCCTATAGTGAGTGGCCTCCAAACTCTCATTCCCTGTGTGGGGAACTCTCAGGAAGCTGTGCAAGTTTTTCTTTCATGTTGCCTGGATGGTGTGTGTTGGTATCATCCGAGGAAATACTGAGGCTGGATTCTCAGGAGAGTGCCTCTTCTATTTCCTCCCCTCACGCATAAAGGGAAACCGAACCACAACCACACGAAATGTTGAATTACAGAAATATGGCCGTGTTGTTATCTCTCCTGCCTGTATTATTGAGATTAGAAGTTAGAAATAAAGGAGTGTAAGTCTCCTTCCACTTCTTCTGCCCTTAGGCCAGATGAAGAAGCAATAGCATGTTCCCCCTCCATGATCACTAGGAAAAAAGGTAGCAAATCTTAAATAAAGGGAAACATGAGAGCTGAGATCTTTCTGATCTGCCTCAAGATTGGCATGAGCTTATGGAGCAGTTACGTCGGCAGTCTCAAGAGATGTGGCTGAGGTTATCTTTCTGGAGGAGTGAGAAGGTCTTTTTGATCTCCAGTCCTTTTGGAATAACCCTTTATACAAAGGCAGACAGACAAACAGAAAGGGGAAGAAAATATGTAAGGCAGGGGTTGAATGACAAGCAATGTTTTTAGTCTTTAAATTTATTTTCTCTGCACTAGACATCCATGTGTAGTTTGGGTACCTTTAAATCCATACTTAGCTAGGCATTAAAGCTCTAGGAATAATCTGTTGATAGAAAATAGAGGCTTTTCTATTTGAAAACAAATGGGAAAAAATAATTATTTCTTCCCCAAATGTGTACCCTTTTAATTGATCAAATGCATCCAAGAAATTCTGCCGGCAATTTGAACACCCTGTAGGTGTTGTTGCTGCTCTAAATTTGTCTGCAAGAGGAATGGTAAACGGTATTTACCTTTTAATTAAACAAAGCATCTCGAAAATTAAACACATGTTCTTGCACATCAAAATTTAGTTAACATCCTTTTCATTGTTCATCCGGCTGACAGTGTCAGTACCATGAGTCCACACGGAAGAGCGGCGCTCCTCCCCCTCCCCCACTCCTCTTGGTATTCTTCAGAGTAGATGCATATACCCACACCGTGGAACTGACTTCTAATACCCAAGCAGCTTTTCCCATTTAATATACTTAATAGCATATAAAATAAGGGACTGCCTGGGTGTGTCCAGACCTGGAAAGCTTGGGACATTGGTCTGGCATGTCTTATGATCCTACATTGGAAATTTGACAGTGAATGACAGAATACCTTAGAGGAATACAAGAGGCTGCTAAAGGCACACGAATGTAGCCTGGTTGTCTAATAGCTACATGCTTTAAACAAACAAACAAACATGCATACCAGCAATTTGACATTTATAATTCACCATGGAGCTAAATTTCTGCCATTTTATTACTGCCAACTCCTCCACATTTGAAATAAATGTTCTAATTATTATATGAATTCAAACCCCAACATTCAGTCCTCTACCCCTTACTCCTTATAATGGAGTACTACATTTGATGAAAGTCTGGCTTGCAAGGTCATTTAGAAAATATGATCATTTAAAAAATATGACCACAAACTATACAGGAGAACTTTAAAAAAATTCTCCTCTGCCTTATTTTTGAAAGAATGGTTTTAAACTCATCTATCAATATTAATTCTGAGTGAATTATTTTTTCCAAGAAAATAAGGTTATTAATGGCAAAATGAAACTGAGATAATTAGGATATAGTCTTAATGGAAGGAAAAGTCAGAGCGAGGTTTACCAATAAAGCAAAATTATAGTTAGTGACTATCATTTAGTTGTATTGCTGCTCATTAATCTCTTTTATTTCTGTTTATTGATGGCTGATATAATTGAAATAAAGTCATTTGCTTAGAACATTGCCAAAGGATAAATACATCTTGCCTTGGAAAGAAGCATCTCAGACAAATAGTTAAATAAAATCTAGGGTGAGATGAGGTCTTTCTTTAGCATTATGGCATCTTTGAGGTTTTTTCTGCCTTCTTTTCTTTGTCTTAAATAAGGGATTTTATTTCCTGTGGATTATATTTCCTGTTAGTATTTAGTTTTAAGATTCAGGGCACTAATATATTAAAGAGATATTACTTGTGGGGAGAAATTACCAACTACTGATTGGTAATGGACTAAAGTAGAGAGGAAAAGGAAGCAGAGGTAGAGGAAAATTGGTCAGAAAAAAATGCTTCAATTAAAAAGAATCAAGTACCTCATCCTAACCTTGCTTTAAGAGCCAGAAATAAATAACAAAAGTATGCTTTTACTAATATGGAATTTTATGTGTGTGTGTTTAATCTTTAACTTTTTTTGCTTGTGGGGCTTGAACTCAAGGCCTGGTCTCTGTCCCTGAGCTCTTCTACTCAAGGCTAGCACTCTACTGCTTTGAGCCACAGCACCACTTCCAGTTTTTGAGTGGTTAATTGGAGGTAAGAGTCTCACAGGTACTTTTCTGCTTGGGCTGGCTTCGAACTGCGATCCTCAGATCTCAGCCTCCTGAGTAGCTAGAATTACAGGCGGGAGCCACCGGATCCCAACTTGGATTTTTATGTTTTTAATAGTTATTTATCACACACAGAATGATGCTGTGTGTTAATTAAAATAAGCCATACACACCTACACCCACACCCACCCCCCCCACACACAGAGTGCGCTTTCTTTCTTTCTTTTTTGAATACACTTTCTTGATTCAAGACAATGAATGGAAAATGTGTGAGAATATATTCAAATAGGATTTACAATAGTCAAAGATTAGGAACTTTCACTAGTCACCAAGCTTTAATATTATAACTTCTGTCACCTTGCTTAAACACTTCACAGTTTATCAGGATACAATTTTCCAACAATGAAGAAAGTCTCTGTTGGTCCACAAGTTCCAGAAATATTGAGTGGAACTTCCACCGATATGTAAAATATGTCTGAACTGTAGATGTAAGATGTTTTCTTGTGTGTGGGGGGGAATCCTTAAGTTTATACTGATCTGGTTTTATGCAAGATGAAGCAGGGATTTGACTCTAAGAACCATCTGTGGTGAGACAAATTTCATGAGCGAAATAGAAGACTTTCTTCTCTTGAAGTAGTTTTATCATACACATGATAACATGCCACTAAGACAATTGATACAGTAATTTGTTTTGTGCTAGACCCTGTGCTTTGTAATTTACCAGATTTCAAAAACCATATTAACTTTAGCACCAAATTGAAACCATAAGTATAAAAGGAGGAATCTGATGAAAACGATCCTTGTGGGTTGAGGTCAAGGTGTTGAAGTGGAAGGAGATGTAAGTCAGTTGAGTGTCATGCAACTCCACCAAGTGAGCCTAGTATGTGTGCAGTCCCTTTTCCTTTAGTCCTAGCCAGCCCAGTGTGCTGCCTCCCTGAATCTTAAAAGAAAGTCTTTAAGTGAAGTAAGCCAGGCCCAAAGAAACATAGGTCCCATGGTTTCCCTTATTTGCAATATCTAGTATATGTACAAGTCAAGTGGAAAAGGTCAGATAATGTGATGTCAGGAAAATGAACCCTTAGATATGTATTTTAATGTTTTTTCTTTCATACATTGTTTCTAACGCATTTATAAGATTATCTCTTTGTTGCTTTGTATGTCCCTCCCCCACAGTATAACCCCTGCTTTCACTATATTTGATGTCAGTATAACTTGTGGAGGAGATGGGGAAAAACCAGTTGTTTAAGGATACAGGTGGATCTATGCAACAATGAGAAGTACAAGTTGTCATGTCCAAAACGAGCTTTACAACGTTGGTGCGGGGGGGGGGGGTTGGGGGGGAAGGGGGTGGGAGGGAGGGGGGAAGGAGAAGGATTGGGATGGGGGGAGGGGGGAGGCTGGGAAGGGATGGGAAGGGTAAACAAAGGAGGAGGCTGCAATGCTTGGTAAGAAATGTACGCATTATCCTGCCCATGCAATTGTAACCCCTCTGTACAGTATGTTCACAAATAAAATAAAATTTAAAAAAAAAATAAAAGAAAGTCTGTCAAAATTTCAACTTGACCACCTGATCCTAAGAAGTAGATTCCTTTGTGCATGTATTTATCCATCCATTTATTCATTTTAATGCATACAATTGATAGATGCACTACAAATGCAAGAGTACCAATCTTTACCCACAGCTATGTTGTCCTTGATGTGTTACATTGTTTTGTTTTGCTGGAGCTGGTGTTTGACCTTGGGAGCTTCATTTTTGTTCTACTTGAGCCACGCCTGCAGCACCTTCCTTGTTTCACACGTTTCCTCACTTCATTGTGCAAATGATTTCCAGTTGATGATTGTATTAGAGCTAGTCCCACTAGGAATGTTTCTGACAAGATTGACTTCACATGAATTAGATTCTCCTTGTAGGTCGATGGCATTGGCTCAGGTCATTGGATGGGTAACATTACCCTGTCTCCCAAGACGTCAACATTACCTTTTTCTTTCTAGCACTTAAGATAGTGGTTAGTAGGTAAAGAGCTCCATAGTGCTGGGTTCCTGTGGCTCACGCCTGCAATCCTAGTTTCTCAGGAGGCTGAGATCTGAGTATCATGGTTCAAAGTCAGCCCTGGCAGGAAAGCCCCCATGAGACTCTTATTTCCAATTAACCACCAGAAAACTGGAAGTGGTGCTGTGGCTCAAGTGGTAGAGTGCTTGCCTTGAGCTGAAGAGCTCAGGGACAGCGTCCAGGCCCAGAGTTCAAGCCCTAGGACCAGCCAAAAGAAAGAAGGAGGAGGAGGAGGAGGAGGAGGAGGAGGAGGAGGAGGAGAAGAAGAAGAAGAAGAAGAAGAAGAAGAAGAAGAAGAGGAGAAGCAGAAGAAGAAGCAGAAGAAGAAGCAGAAGCAGATGAAGCAGAAGAAGCAGAAGAAGCAGCAGCAGCAGAAGAAGCTGCTCTATAGTTACTGATCAAACAAACGAATGAATGAATGAATGAGAAGGAACTGGACCAGACTTCCATTACCCCAATCCAGTATGGTGCCTCCTGGTACTTAGTTTTCAAGAGGAATGGAAACCTTTCTCCTTTTCTGTGCAGGGGATTTGACTCTTATCTTTTAATATATGACTTTTTTCTCTTTCTGCTTAAATCAAATGAAGCCTAAACTGAAAGCAATTCAGCTGAAAAGAGATTCATTCAAAGGTTGGTTTCAAATGGAAATCATGTAAACACAACAAGTGAATGTACAATCCTTTTCGGAAGACCTAGAAAATTACATTTACTTTCAATAATGTCATGATTATTGATGTAGTGTGCGATCTTGTCCCTGAAAGTGAAAGAAACATCAGACTGAAACGGGGATCTTTGCCAGGCATAGCAAGAAGGTTTTAGAAGCTTTCAGAACCCTATGGAGTGAGATGATTTTATATCTAAATATGAAGAAGAAAAACAATAGGAATAACTGAGCCATTTATTTCCCTGTGATTAATTCATGCTCTACCAATCTTTCCAGCTATCTAGAAAACAATTTCATTCAGTGTTCCTCAGAACACTGAACACAAATATATGTTATAATACATTGTAACTATTATATGTAACATGTATTGCATGTTATATAGTATATAATATGTATTATATATGTTATGCATATGTTATATAAAATACATAATTATTTATAACATCTTTTATATGTTATATAATATATTATTATCTAGTATTATATGTATATATATATATAGGGCTGACTATATAGCTTATGACTTATTCTCCTATCATTGAATAGTATTCTTCCATAGGACAGGTCTATAAAACTTTAGGTGTTCATTCAGAATACCTGTACAAAGCAATAGAGAAGCTGTTAGTTTTGATCCTGACTGCAGGTGTGTAGGGGCAGGACGTGACTTCTATTCTTTGGGAAAGCTCAGTGTGGAGAGCTGAGATCCACTTAACTCTTTGGAAGGTAATCAGATTCCATGCCACATTATAGCTTCTGACTTGTGTATGTTCCAAGAACAAATTTCAAGTTCTGGACATGACAGTCAATGATGGGCACTCAATAAATATTATTAGTTTTGAATGAGAGAAATGCGAGCATTCCTGGGTATTCATTCTTGCCCCTTGTGTCCTGCATTTATCCAGAAAATTGCCAAAGTCTCTAACCATGGTCTTGTGATGTCCTGTTTTGGAATTCTACATATACAGTGTTTCTCCATCATACTCGGAGAAGGCTCTTTTCTCACTTGCCATAAGCCCCCACGTGTCATCTCAGATATGAATGTATTTCTGTCACTGATCTCGAGCATCCGTGGACACATTTGAACCAAGTACTCTCTCCTCTTACCAAACTGCTATGAGGGCATCCGCCACACTTAACCTGTTTTGTAGCTGTGACTCAGAAGTCCAGTGCCGAAGTCTGGGGCAGGTCCCTGGTATTTCTGTTTTAGCCATTATGTGCATGCTTTGAAAAACGTCAACTGTATAAAGAAGGGATCAAAAATTTAATGCTATTGCATGTTTTCTACTTGATGGCTTTGATAGTTTTTTTTTTGTACCTGTTGCGTAAGTCAACTAACCTGAAAAAATAAAACAACAACAAACCAAAGTAAAAATACAAATAAAATCAAAAGAAGAAACTAAAAGAAAGCGAGGAAGTGGTGCTATCTTTTTAAGATGCATCTATGAGTACATTTTTGGGTAAACATAAAACCATAGATTTTTTTTTTTTACCATTTTTCCCTTTCTCTTTTTCTATTCTTTTCCTAACACTTCTTATAAAATGAGCATTGTAATCTGTACAGCACACATCATTTAGCCATTTATTATGATCTTATTTATTCTGTTCATGTGGACATTGCTATAACATTTGTTAGTTGAGTTCCACTGGAATTGTTTTAAGTCAGACTCATTCTTCATTTACTTGTCTTATGGTCTATATTGGTACATAGAGAAATATTCCTCTCATCTTAAAAATTGAAAGAGTTACAACAATGGTGAAAAAGAACTAACTGCTAAATAGGGGTTATTGGTTAGAAAATAAACAGTTAATAGTCCTTAAAGAGAGCACTGTGTGGCCTTTAAAATAATGACATTATAGCAAATAAAATTTTTCCTTATCTTTATTCATTAGAGATGACTTTTTTCAGTTTCTGTTTTAAAAACAAGCATACAAAGATTTTTTTTTATCAAAACGGGTTGTTCATGCATCTTTCACTTCTGCTTATAAATGTTATGTTTTAGAAATTCTTTGCTTTGCATATCTTTCTCTTTCTGTTTAAACTGGTAAGTTTGGGAGGGGGTTTGTGTTTATATGTGTGTGTGTGTGTGTGTGTGTGTGTGTGTGTGTGTGTGTGTGTGTGTGTGTGTGCGTGTATGTGTGTGTATTCCTAAGGCCTAGAGGACTTGTCCTTACCTTTACAAACTAAAATATAAAAATATATTATGTTTACCAGAATTTGTCTGGGCCTGCTTTCTCAGGTAGGAGTCAGTTCTTTTTTTTTTTATTTTCCAGAAATCTTTTTCCAATTGCAATTTTCTGTATTAATTCTATTTTGTTGCTTAGTTTTAATTTGTTTTATGTTATTTCTGTATTTCTGTGCTCCCTGATATTTTTTCCTTGTGATTTTATTTTCACTGGCAGGGTAGAATGCTTACATTTCTTAAATATTCCTTGTAACTTTTTTTGGTGTTCTATCTGTTCTTCTGTAAGGATTTTGCAGTTAGTCTTTCTTTCTAAGATGATTTTTGTCTTTTGCAGCATAGTATTTATGTCTGAAATTGTTAATTCTCTTTCCACATCTTTGCAATTATGTATTCATTTCTCTTTTAACGTTTATGCATGTGATTTCAGTTTTAAAGTATCTATTGTATTTTCTTACACTCCCCCTTGTAAATTCCTGCTTAAGCTATTTCATTGTTTCCTTCATCTTTAGGTAGTTTTATCAGTCACTTCTTTTTTTGTTGTTGTTGTTGGTCATGGGGCTTGAACTCTGGGCCTAGGTGCTGTGCCTGAGCTCTTCAGCTCAAGGTAAGCACTCTACCACTTGAGCCACAGCACCACTTCCCGCTTTTTCTGTTTAAGCGGTGCTGAGGAATTGAACCCAGGGCCTCATGCATGCAAGGCAAGCATTCTACCAATGAGCCACCTTCCCAGCCTCTTTTAGGTAACTTTATAAAGGAGACTATAAATGGAAATATTTTGCTTTGCACTTCTGCTTCCTTAATAAAGTAGTTTTCTTTGAATGTTGTTTGACATATCTGAAAGACTTTTAAAATATTTATTCTTATAAGATTAGAAATAAGTTTTATGAGGAGAAAGATGACTTTGGATGGCTTATTGGATTTGTGAGGGCAAGAGTATTTATTTCCTTTGATACAGGGACATTGATTTTTAAAAACTGATGGCATTTATTTGTTTCTTGGTGGGGAGAGAGGGAGTGTCAGGACTGCTTCTTTGGATTTTGTGATGCTCTTGGTTATGTTCAGCCTTGAACTATTGCTTCCTTCTTTTCCTTCACCTCCCCCACCCTCCCCCTGCCTTAAGAGTACCCACCCACAGGTACTTTTGCAAGAGAGCTGCGGTGCTCTGCACACTGCCCACTGCCCACTTCCTGCTGGGTTCCAGCCTGTGGTGCTGTGGTGTTGGTCTCCATGTCAGGCTTGTACCTGCATTTCCTCATCAAAAGGTTGCACACAAAGGTTGCACACTCTCTTTCTGTGAAGGTATTCTATTAGTTCATGATTCTTCTGTGTGTGTGTGGGGGGGGGAGGTCTATGCTTGGTGCGGCTTCAGGAGCTGCCTCTCCTTGCCTTAGGAATTTATTTCCACTCTGACAGAATTTGAAATGTGCACTTTTCTCTCTCCTGCTTATTTAGCAAGCGGAGGGTGTGTCCCTTACCCCCTGGTAGAGCTGGGTGGTCTTTAGAAACAATGTGGAGGAATGAACATTGATTGGCTGTCTTATTCTGCTGTGAACACTACACTGTCTTTTGTGGCACATTTGTTTTGTGTGTGTGGAAGGTGCTATTTTTGAAGTGACTTCATTGTTGCTGGCAATTTGCTTGAAGACGGGATGAAGAAGATATGAGACTGATGACCTAAAGCATGACTTTGTTTTGTCTTCTTGACTTACTTCTTTCTCCTGAATTAGATAATGTGATACATTTAGGAGGAAGCCAGAGAGCACAGCTCCGCAGGACTTTTATCTTTATTTTTTAAAAGATTTTATTGTAAAGGTCATGTACAAAGGGGTTACAGTTAGGTAAGTAAGATAATGACATTTCTTTTAGTGTTACCCCCTCATTTTCCCCTACTTTCCCACCACCCCACTCCCCTTCCCCCAAAGTTGTTGTAAAGTTAATTTCTAACATAGTGTCTAGTGTTGCATTGGTTTACCCTTTGTCCGACCTTTCTGTGATTCTTCTACCCTTCCCCAAATCAGATGAACATACATAAGACTTGGGTACCGAAATCAAAAACAATGTCAACAGGGAATAAACCAAAGGGGAAAAGACAAGTAAGTGCTAACAGTACACTAAAAAATAAACACTTCTTGTTTCTATTTCTTGGAGTTCATCTCAATAAGCATCATTTTACACAGTCACATGCACATAGGTATTAAGCCGTTGTGATCCTCTGTTAAGAATATCTTAGAAAGTTATTACAAATGAGGGATACCATGGGGTCTGGCTTACTTTGCTTAATATAATTTTTTCTAAGTATTTTCATTCCCTTACGAATGGGGCAATATCATTCTTTCTAATGGGAGCATAGAACTCCATTGTGTATATATCACATTATTTTCTTGATCCATTCATCTACTAAGGAGCATCTGGGTTGATTCCATATCATAACTATGGTAAATAATACTGCAATGAATATGGTTGTTCTGGTAGCTTTAGTGTGGCTTGTTTGTGGTCATTTGGATAAATGCCCAGGCATGGGATTACTGGGTTATAGCAAAACTCCAGGTTTAGTCTTTTGAGGAACCTCCATACTGCTTTCCAGAGTGGCGGAATAAGTTTACATTGCACTAACAGTGTAATAGCATGCCCTTTTGGCCACATCCCTGCCAGCAACTGTAATTATTAGTTTTCTTGATAATGGCTATTCTAACTGGGGTGAAGTGGAATCTCAGTGTTTTGATTTGCATTTCTTTTATGGCCAAAGATGTTGAACATTTCTTCATGTGTCTATTGGCCATTCTTATTTCTTCTTCAGAGAAGTCTCTCTTTAAGTCTTTAGTCCAGTTATTAATGGGGTTGTTGTTCCTTTGAATATTTGTTTTTGGGGGCTTAATTTTTTGAGCTGTAAGTATATTTTAGCTATCAGGCCCTTGTTTGATGAATAGCTACTAAAGATCTTCTCCCAATCTTCCACACTCCTTTTGTTAACCGTGGAGATTTGCATCAAAATATCCTTAGAAATCAATGAGCATTAATTTATTCACTCTGATTATAACTAGGTCATTGGATTATATGTAATTGTCTTACATTTTTGGAGAAGCAACATTATTCCATCACAACAAATAAAGAAATGTATATCTATCTTAGAAAATATTCTCCCATTTCAATTAAATTCAACACCAGTACTATGTTTCTACTGTAACTAAATTTGTATAGATGCTGGATTATTTTCTACATGCGCTAAAGATGTGTTAATTAAGTGATTTATAATTATAATTAAATGAATTATTTATGTAGACATGAACACATATTTGTATACACATTCAGGAATATTTATGTAGAAAGGTGATCACATCACTCTTACGGAGCTGGGCACAAAGCAGTGGTAGAGAGGTTGATGGGCTTAAATATGAGCAGAGTACTCCCGAGATATGTATGAGAGTGAATAATGAAGCCTTTGGATAATGAAGCCATGGGAAAACATTGGTTTTCAAGGTGGTTAGAGTGAATAAAAAAGAGTAACAGAGGTGTTCTGTTGGAGCAAAGAACATTTTAAGCATGTATAGAAGCATCACCATGAAAGAATTTTGTGCAGTTAATGTATGTTATTATTTTACATGGTTTTGGGAAGTAAGGGGGAAGTTCTGGCCAAGCCAGCAACACTGGGAACAGCCAGAAAGACTGTCCTTCTGGACAGAACACGGCCACAGAGCTGGGTGCTACTATGTTCTTGCTCAGCCCTAGTGGATTCCTACATTTGTTAACCTTCTGTGATGCTGAGGAATTCTATTCAAGGCAAAGTCAGTAAGAAGTAGCTTGAAGCTAGAGAACGATATATTGCAAAATATTTGGGCAACAAGCTGCTTAACATATTTGGATGATTAATCACTATACATACACACATCACAAGAATTTTGGTATTATTCTCCAGCAACAGTCCATGGTGGCTGTTAGAAAGTAAGGCATTACACTTCCCTTGGCTTCTACTTCATGTGGTCTCAGAATTAGAAAGTTCAAGAGAAAAAGTTAAAAATGAAACAAAATTTGCACTTCATTGAAAATATCCACTAAAAGAGGTTTTATAGATGTTGAAATCATTGATTCGTTTTTCTTTGTGAGAATTTTAATTCATCTCAATTTAAAATCCCATTATTTCCCCTTCAATGGTTAAAAAATAATCTGTGCTTTATATTGACATCTGGTCTATTTATTTTTTATGTATTCATTCACTTATCTATCTATCCATCTATTTATTTATTTAATTTGGTAGTCCTGGGGTTTGAATTAAGTGCCTCATGAATGCTAGGTAGGGGTTCTACCATTTGAATCATATCTTCAGCCAAGTATGGTCTTTTGGATTATACAATCAGAGCCTGTCTCTTTTTTTCTTTTTGCATCCATCCTTCTTCACAGTCTATAAGCATATAGACAAAGGTAAAACAAAATTCATTCTTTTCTTTTCTTTTTTTGTCGGTCTTGGGGCCTAAACTCTGGGCCTGGGCGCTGTCCCTCAGCTCTTCAGCTCAAGGCTAGCGCTCTACCACTATGAGCCACAGCACCACTTCTGGCTTTTTTCTGCTTATGTGGTGCTGAGGAATCAAACCCAGGGCCTCATGCATGCAAGGCAAGCACTCTACCACTGAGCTACCTTCCCAGCCCCCAAACAAAATTCTTTTAGCATTTCCTCTACTTCCGCTAATTTTTTTGATGAATGCATTTGGGGCTTAGAAGCAAGTTGGATATCACGTCATTTTTACTGTGACTTCTGAATTTCATATTGTTTTTATATTTGATTGAAAAGGCATGTCACTATAAGTTGTTATATTTAATAACAATACGTCATTTACTTGAATGCTGCATGATAACTTGTTCTTTCTTATACCTTCCAGGTCAAATCCCTTTAATGGGAAAAGCCTTTCCTCACATGGTCCCATGGTTAGTTCTTTCTCATTCTTCACATCTCATTCTTCATATCTTCTTGGAGTCTTTCCTTTAGAATCTTTCTTTTAGTTTGTCAGTAATTGATTATTATAAAAAGTCCTGTGATAAGTATACTAGCTCTCATACAGAAGGTATATGCAAATAACATTTCAAATGGAAGCCTGTTATGGTTTCTTTGAATCAGTATTTTAGTGTGCTATACTGTGGGGTATTTTTGTTGTTGTTGTTGTTACGTGAACTCCATGTATATTTTGTATTCCTTTGAATTGTTTTATATATATATATATGAAGCTCACTTCAAAATACTTGAAGGAAAAAAGGAAACAAGAGAAATTCTAAAATTTTCAGAAAATGCAGTACTTTTCCATTAAAATTTTTTTTCTGAAATATCTGAGAGCCTTTGTTGACCACTCTCTCCACTGTCTTCAGCCAATCTTGAGCCATAGTGTGAACATACCTCCACAGCAGCATGGTCTGAATTAATTGTTGTTTTTCTGTTTGATGTTTATGGCTTCTCTCTACTTTTATTCTGTCAGGACCATGACATATTAAACACCTCATTCACCTATATGTAACCTATACAGGAAAATGCTATGGTTTCAAGTAGGTAATCAATAGATTATTCAATGATAAAACAGATGGGAAAAATCACTTTGATGCATGTGCAAGGAGAAAATGCAAGTCCTGTTGGATTCTATTTTATATAATGTCATAAATTATTGAATTACCTCCATACCTCAGACCCCTTAAGCCTGTGATAGCTAATACGGAAATAGAAATAAGGCAGAGGTTTTGTGTTTCTTTATCCAAAGAAGTCAATACTAATTATTATTTTATTTTATTGAGGTCCTATCAATCTCTAACAAGCTTTGTACATGTATTTCTCATTTTAAAAGGCTAAGGGGTATATTTTACACATTATTAAATGTTAATTAAGAAGTCTGCCTGTGATTATGCTGAGGTAGCCAATACATTTTTAATTCAAGTTGGCATTATACATTTAGGGAAAACACATGTCATTTGCTAATAACAATTTTTGTTACAAAGAGCTCTATGTGAATGTAATTTTGAAATATATGGCTTTAAACATTTATGGATTATTCTTGGTTTTGCAAAAAATTATTTAAATTATTTAGAATGTTCAACTGTTTTGGATTCACTGGGACCAATGCTAGCGTCTATATCAAAGAGCTCACAATTAGTAGTATCATTATCTTGTTAAGGGCCATAAATGTATTGTCACTTGTTTTTGGAGTATAGTCAATATTATGACTATAAATATTTTATGTAATAGCACCTTCAAACAAGTTACAATTTCTGTGATTCCATATTATCAAAACGGTTAGGTGAAGTAAGCCAGGCCCAAAGAAACATAGGTTCCCATGGTTTCCCTTATTTGCAATAACTAGTATATGTCTGAGACAAGCAGAAACGGTCAGATAAGCTGATATTAGGCAAAATGAACCCCAAGAGAAGGACACAAGTGGTTTTTTTCTTTCTTGCTATTGTTTCTAACGTATTTATAGGGTGACTTTTTTGTTGCTTTGTATGTCCCTCCCCCCACAGTATAACCTCTGTTTTCACTGTATTTGATGTTGGTATAATTTGGAGAGGGGAAGGGAAAAAACAAATTGTTTAAATAAGGATACAGGTGGACACATTGCAACAATGAGATGTACAAGATGCTATGTCGAAAACGAACTTTACTTCAACTTTGGCTGTGGGCGGGGGAAAGTGTAGTTGCGGAGAGATAAGAAATGTACTCATTACCTTGCTCATGTAATTGTAACCCCTCTGTATGGTATTTTCACTATAAAAAAATTATTAAAAATAAGAGAATATGGTTAGAAGATAATTTGAAAGAAAAACAACTAAACAACTAGAACACCAATTTTGAATCGAAAGACTTAAGGAGAACAAATATTTATTTGTATATAATCACAATAATATTAATTATCTACAGTTTAGGGATTAGATTCAGTTGTTACAAGAAATCTTGGCCTGGCACTGATGGCTTACCCCTGTGAAAACCTAGTTACTCAGGAGAGTGAGATCTGAGGATCATGGTTTGAATCCAGCCCAGGCAGGAAAGAATATGAAACTTTTATCTCCAATTAAATGCCCCCCAAAACCAAAAGTGGAGCTGTAGCTCAAGTGCTAGAGCATTAGCCTTGAGCAAAATAAAGCTCAGGGACAGCACCCAGGCCCTGAGTTTGAGACCAGAACCTGTGCATGCGTGCACACACACACACACACACACACACACACACACACACACACACACACACACACACACACACACACACACACAGAGAACAACAAGAACAAAAACATTTAATGTAAGAATGTACACACATCATTTTAACTAGACTAAGCACACAGTAGTGTATTAGAGAATAAAGATAGATCCCAGGATTTCTGAGGAATAAAAGAACCCTCTAGTCTTATCAGCAAAAGCAAGGGGACACTGTACCTATCACTTGTCTACTTGGATCTTGCCCTTCACCATTACTGCCCTGATTCATGACAGCTATCTGAATTGTTACCTCCATCTTCTCTTCTTCTTCTTGCCTATCCTCCAGATCAAAGGGGGAATTGAAACCACATGTGGTATAGCAGCTACAAGTAGATTAATTTTAATTAAATTTTAATTTTTGAAACTCCACAGCTGGAGAGGTTGGCATGGTTGGTGGAGAGAGACCATCCAACCATTACGACATCAAACAAATCCTATATAGGATCTTGCTCTATTTTTTCAATTTTAACTCTCACACTCATTAAACTGACACATTAAATGGTAACCCCTTTGTACAACTACGTAAAGATAATAAAAAATGACATTACACTCATGTCTCATCTCATTAAGTGTGTGATAAAGTGACATTTCCTAAAATGGCATCAATTCATATATGGAACTAATATTTTAAGCAATTCATATTTATTAAATATTGCTTTCTATATGTTAGAGACATAGTTCCTAGATGTATAAGAGGCACTTAGTATGCATTTATTAAATGGATGAATATTATTTGAACACCCAGGTTGACAGTAACTCTACTACATAAGAAAGGTAGCAGATACATACCATCATTATTGGGGATAACTATACCTGCTAAGAAAGAACTAGAAGAATATTTGAGGGAATCTTAAGAGCCTGGGTCAAATGTAAATTAACTTAAGCATTACAATAGCTTCTCACATTCTGTTGAAGTGAAAAATGTTGAAGTTATGTCTAAAGGCATGAAAAATAAGAGGCTCAGAAATAGATTACAATTGACCTTTGATAAGATTCTGATACTGGAGTGGAAATTTTGGAGAACAACTTGAGAAGGAATTAAAACCTATATTTTCTACTTGTCTACAAGACCCTTCCTTTGTACTTGGGTTTTCATAGGTTCATATTATTTTTGAACCCATTATTTGTTTACCATGTAGTTTGATATTTTTCAATGTAATCTAATATTTTCTCTAGAAAGAGTGAGTATACATGAACTCATTTGCATCTGAAAGATTTTAATGAGAGCATTTTACTATACGGTGAACTAAAAATTCTGTTAAAAAATCACGGTAGTGCTTTCTAGCTAATGAACAAGACTGTTGAGATGAAATGTCTAGCTTTGTTAACATCTTGGTTTTTCCATTCTCTTTAACCCATGGAATTGGAATAGAAAAATTTCTTTGTAAATTGCTGATCAGGAGTTTCCTGAAATACCCCAATTAGTTGTTTTTCTTTTTTTTTTTTTGTAAGGGAACTCAGTTGTGAGAAAACAGAGAAGCCATACTTTCAGAGGTCGAATTGGAAGTCTTTTGGAAAGCGAGTGGCTGCAGGTAGTCTATTGTCACAAAGACCTGCAACCCTTTGAATACACTTAAACTGTCAGAAAACTGAGCCATGAAATCAGAAGAGGAAAGAAAGAGGAGAAAAACAATACCAACAGCCCATATCAACCCCAATGGAGAACTGAAATGAGACACCACGGTAACCAGAGAAGAGCCAAGAGCCAGGAGCCAGGAGGAATAGTGTAAAGGTGTCTGAGCTGGTCTGGGCCTAAATAGGACCAGTGTCAGGGGTCAGGGGTCAGGGTCAGGAAACTTGTGAGACTTGGGAGTTCAAAGCCCGGGACTGACAGCTCCAGTAACCGATCATACAAGTCCCCACCCCTGCCTCTAGGAATTCAGGCACGCCCCAAACCTGGGGGTAGAACTTCTCTGCCTCTACCATGAAGACAAGATGGGGCCAGTTAAACCCAGTTCCCTATCACATGACCAAGATGCTGACAGTTAGATCCAGTATCCAGTTTATGGTCCTGTCACTGAAATTTCCTTCTGATCTGACCCACATTGTGTCTTGGGCAACACTTTACCAAACTGTTGTTTTTCTAGCTCCATACGATTTAAGCAATGCTCCTTCCCCATGTGTTTGTAGCTTGTATCTTCTGTCATTAGGATGGTCATTAAGTCCTATTAAGTACATCACTAACTACATCATTGCTCAGCAAATGGCTCCTATTTCTATGTCTCTCAATACACACACAAAATAAGACAAGGTAGGTCAGCTTGAAAGATGTTGACTTTGACTAGAGACAATTTATGTCTACTGTACTGGCTGAGATAAATTAGACTTAATCACATTTGCCATCATCATTAATTTTCTCTTTAAATTTCTAAATGATAACAAATCAGTTAAAATGTGTATCTACTCGAAAAGAAGCTAAGTGGTCTTGGGACTATTATATATTGCAGAGGGATGGAGTTTTAAAATTATGCTTTATGGATAAACAGTAGATCAAAAGGGTTCAAAGGTTGTTTTATGTAATCCTCAGAAATAGATCAAAGGAGACACATTAGCAAATGATCACCTGATTTGGATAATTATTTCTTCAAATTAACACCTAAATTGATCAACCAAATAGTCTACAAGATTAAGTTGTAGCCCATCTACCACAGAAAATTCTCTCTAGAGAGACTCTGGAAGCATATTTATGTTTCATTCTTTGGTTCATGTTGATTGAAGGCAACTTAAAGTATTTTTCCCTAAATATAACAAGGCAGGGCTTCATTATTTCCATTAACAGCAGCTTCAGGAACAGCTTCATTACAGATAATCTTAGAAAAATAAAAAGTATAGCATTAATAATGAATTATCTCCATTGTATGTCTCCATTGTCCACCTCATCTTTAATCATTGTTTTTTTTTTTCCCACAAATAGAGACCCAAGTCTCTGGAGTGGTCAGGTGGAGACAAACACTAAACCCAAGAAATAATTAGACCACATAGCATGCTCCAATGGAAGTGTAATGAAGTAGTGCTAGAGAAGAGGAAATACTGCATTGGGTCTGCAAGTTTTTGGTTTTGTGAAGTATATTTTAATTTTCTTTAAGGAGTTGTATCAAGGAGTTGCCATTCAACAGAGCAGTTTATGCATACAGTGCCTCTTGATGAACGCTAGCCCTTTCAATATTCTCACCTACCCCTCCAAAGCTGCCCCTTCCCTTACTTTTCTTTATTTTTTATGTTATGTAGTGATTTTTTTGCCATTTAACAAAGCAATATATGTGTACAATACATTTTGATCCGTGGCATCTCTTCAACATCTTCACTCCCCTTCTACCCACCCCTTCCCTTATTTTTCTCAGTTCTATAGCATATACAATGCCTTCTACTGCATTCTACTCATTTCCCCCATTCATTTCTTCTACCCCTCTTCTTCTTGACTCCTTTGCGAGACCCCACACAATGGAAATTTACTCATCTGCCAGAAAGATTGACACTGAACCATTCATAAGGAAATGGAAAGACTTAGAGAGGATCATGTTAAGTGAAGTAAATCAGACCTAGAGGAACACAGGTCGCAGGGTCTCCCTCATTAGTGTGAAGTAGAATGTGCCTATTAATCTAAAAGTAAGCACACTAGGTGCCAAGTAGTTATAAATGAATTAACTGAAGTACAATAAAATCTACCAAGAATGCAAATAGTAAAAGACTAAATCAAACCTGAAAGGTTTGAAGTGAATTCTTGGGTTAGCATTGAACTTACAGATGGTTGAAAATTCACAGATAAACTCCTGTCTTGTTTTCTCTTTCTCATTTGCCAGTCTCTTTCTCTGCTCAGGTTGAAAAAGAAAGGCCTTTCTATTTAGAATACAGCTTTCCTCTCTCTCTTTTATTTTCTTTTGCTTTCCTGGCTCAGATTAAGCCTTACTTCTCAAAGCCAGCTGAGTCCAGGCACAATCTTGGCCACCTACATTCTGAACTGGGAAATCCTCTTCTGCTCTATACTTAGAGCACAAAGCTCAGAGGTCAGACTCATCTGAGCAGTTCAGTTTCTCCTTAGTCCTATCTTCTTTAAGTCAACAGAATTGGAAATGAAAAATGAAGATTAAATATTATTCATTACCTAGAACTTTTCATTTCTAGTTGGATTTGATATTTGCCACAAAATACACCTAATGCAGAATATTAAGTTTTAAAATAAATAGAGACATTTTCATTATATTGGGATTTTTTAGATTCCACCTCATTGCAATCCTATAAAGATAATTTTAGGGGGAAAATCAGGGTTGTAAAATAATGTACACAAAGACGTTTCTAGTAGAACTGTAGCTACTTAGATGGTAAAGGGAATCGATAGTACAATTTATTCCTTTTACAAAGTCTTGATCAAAACAGACCTTCCCTAAATTGGAGGAAGCTGTTATTATCTAGCTTTTGATGAAAATGTTTCTATGATTGAAAAAGAAATTTAATTAAAAATCAAATGAGAAGCCATATTTGAGTTTTGTCTTTATTTAAACAAATTGGTATATGAACACATTGGTATTACCTCAAGTGAAATGGCATCTTAGAAAGTCAACAATCTTATAATTACCATACCCCTAATAGTCCATGTTTTTTTTACATTTAAATATTAATTTGCAAATATATACAGACACAGAAGCAGCACACACATCAATAGTGAGTTTTAAATCTAAAATAACGCAGACTCTAAAATATGTTCTTATACATTGAAAGCAAAATTGTAGAACCTTAGCAGGAATGTCACTTTAAGAAAAGTACTCATGCTATGACAAAAATAGAACCTGTGCCTGTGATGTTGCAGTTACCATGGTTACTACAAATTTGTTACTTAATAGCAAAGCAAATAGATTCATAAACATGCTAATTTTACCTGATACATTTTTCAAAATGTTTTAATATGAATATGCATATAGTTTACATAAAAAGTGAACATCCCTAGTCCAATAATTTTTCAAGTTTGGGAAGCTTTTGCAGAGTCCTTTGTGATGTAGCATATAATTATTTTGATACAGGAAAAAGAAAGAAAATTTTTTTAGGCAAATAATTCTGTAACTAGCTGGATAGGCAACTGTTTTTTTTTTAAACAAGTAAGTTAGCAACTTCCAAATGTTAAATGCTTTAATATCCAATCAATCCTCAAAAAGGTTAAAATTGGGGATTTATAATAAGACACGTCTTATTCTGTTATTCCATTTAAAGAAATATTAAAAAAGAGGCAAGTCTGACAAAGAAATCACTACAGTGCTCAGCTCTTACATGAATCAGCATGCTGTAAATTTGCATATGAAAGATGAACGAATGACTCTTCAGCTCACATGTTGATTGTCTAGTATATTTGAAAACGTCAGATGTACACCGAACACCTAGGAAGAAAGTAGAAAGAAAGACTCTTGCACAGTTACAAGACCACAGAACGGGAAAGTTAGCCCAGATAACACTGAATGGACTCATGATATAACTCAAAAAGATGAGGAAAGAGGCTTTGACCCTTCCTGAGAAAGAGGATTTGCTCGGGAGATTTGTAGCTTCAGTCAGGGCCTTGTACAGATTTCTGATGAAAGGCGGGGAAGATTTGTGTTAAGAGGGTTCACCAGGAGGGGGGTCTTTGCCCTAATCTTGTGATTGAAAGTGTCCCACTCTCCACTTAAGATAATTCCCCACTTTCTCTTGTCCTGGCACCGACTTTCTGTCTTGAATGAATTTTTTCAGGTAGAAATACCAGCTAGGAGCGTGGAAAGTAGGCTGTATTTAGTACCATGTCTGCTACTGGCATTCGGCTGCTCATCCAATTATTCTGTGTCTAACTTTCTCAATGAAAGCACAAAGGAGTTGCTGACTGTATTTCAGATGTCTTAGCATGTCAGCCATACTGACTGCAAAATCCTGGAGCTTTCTCTCACCTGCTGATTGACTTGGTTTCAGTTCTAACATGATAAATGTTATAACATCCTAATTCTGTTTGATGCGTGATGATTTTTGATGTGTTACTAGCAACAGGTGATACTATATATGTAGCTGGATAAATATTATTTCACTGTTATCAGAGAAAGAACAAGTTGCATTCAAAACAGTTCCAATACCTATTGCATTTTACTCATTTTTTAAAAAATTTGAGCGCCTAGAAACAGAAAGACTAGATTTCTAAAATGGATTATTGCTGTTATTCCAACTCTGATGGATCAATAATTAATCATCAATTATTCTCTCCTAAACACTTATGTGTACATTAAAAAACTGCTAAATGTGTAGCTTTGAACTAAATTTTCATTGGAGGGCACCATAGCCCCATGGTCCCAATTAGTAACGTTAATTTGCCCAAAGATTATGTAAATAAAAAACATTAAAAAACGAGTATTTGGTATGTGAAAAACAAGCTTTAAAATAAAGTGTAGCTGGGCACCAGTGGCTCACACCTGTATTCCTAGCTACTCAGGAAGCTGAGATCTCTTGTAAGGCTGCATGAATGAGGTAGTGAGTACATTTCTTGTCGAACATTATTACCTACTCCTTTGTTTTTCTCCCACTATCTCTTCCCTCCCCACTCCTCCCCCTACCCCAAAGTTGCAAAGTTCATTTCTAACATAGAGTCTTGTGAGTATCGTTGTTGCAATGAGTCATCCTGTGTCCTTGTTTCAGCATTTTGTTATTCCCCTTCCCTTCCCCAAATTAGATAAATGTATATACAAGACATAGGGTACCAGAATCAAAGACAGTGATTGTCAGGGATAAACCAATGGAAAAAGACAGATGAAATAAAATAAAAAGAAAGAACTAGATACAGTACTTTAGCAACAACAAGGTCAACAACCCGAAAAAGACCTGTTGAGATCTGAGAATGGAGGTTCAAAGCCAGACCAGGCAGAGAAGTCTCTGAAATGTCTATCTCCAATTAACTACCAAAAAGCCAGAAGTAGACCTGTGGCTCAAGTGATAGAGCATTAGCTTTGTGGAAAATAAAAGCTCAAGGACAGTACCCAGGATATAAATCAAATCCCTAGGACTGGCACATGTGCATAATCTATCTATCTATCTATCTCTCTCTCTCTCTCTATCTATCTATCTATCTATCTATCTATCTATCTATCTATCTATCTATCTATCTCTCTCTCTCTCTCTCTCTATCTATCTATCTATCTATCTATCTATCTATCTATCTATCTATCTCTCTCTCTCTCTCTATCTATCTATCTATCTATCTATCTATCTATCTATCTATCTATCTATCTATCTATCTATCATCTATCCACCTACCTACCTAGTCTATCTTTCATCTAGTGTGTGTGATCTCTTACTATGTAGGAATGCATGGTAGATACAATTTTGTGGTTATTATGTAAAGTTTTTAGCATATGCCATGATTGTATGAATGATCTCAAGTGACCCTTGGCTGTCTAGAAAAGTTTTCATCCTCTAATACTGCTTAAAAGACCCCAACTACCATGATGAGCTTTTTTTTTTCTAGTGCAGTATTTTCTGTCTCTCTGAGAAGGTAGTCTATCTCTTTCCTGCTCCTGTGTTGTGGGCTGTACTTTCACCATTGCTTTTTATCCTTGGCTTGAGTTGACTTGTTGCTTTACAACTGTATTAGACTCAGCTCCTGGGGCCAGGGACAGGTCTTAGTCACTTGTGTCCTCCTCTTTATGAGTTAATCAGTGAAAAATCTGTTGAAGGCCTGAATGAAAGGGCCACACCAAAGGAAAAAAAAAAAGCCGGAGAACTGAAAACAGAAAATGGAAACATCACCAACTGACAGATGTAAATGATGATTACAAAATACAAAGGATAATTCTGCTGTTAATTATTTCTATTGTAAGTCTCACAGCACTGAGGACTTTCAGCTGACTTGTTGCTAACGAAGAACCCTTCAGGGCACACAGATTTCCTTTCTTGTAAAAAAAAAACTTTCAGCTTAATCCTCTGATTTGATCTTCACAATATCCTAATGAAATAACTCACTTACCATCAGATCATATTATATTTTTTCCTTATTTTTGTGATGCTGGGGATTGGACTTGAGACCTCTAGCATTGTAGCAAACATGCTTCCACTGATCTTACCCTCAGTTCTCATTATGTTTTGTACTAAGGGCCTAATATTTGCTCGCCAAGAGCTCTTTGATTTGAGTCATTCCTCAATCTTTTTTTGCTCTAGTCATTTTTCAGTAAAGGCTTTGCACTTTTTACAGGGCTGTCTTTGAATCCAGATCCTCTGGATTCCCCTCTCTTAAGTAGTTAGGATTATAAGCATGCACTACCATGTCCGGCAAATAATAACAACTATTATTGTTGCTATTATTACTTTGTAGAACAGAAAAAAAACTCACAGAGGTTAATCATTTGTGTAGGGTTGTGCAGCTAAAACAAACATTGTAAATACTTTGTGTGTCAGATTCCAGATTCAAGGAACTTTCACTGATACCACAAGCAATTCCTAGATCCAATTATAAATAGTTTGATTAATCAGGATATGTTGCATTCAGAATCTTTTGTTAACACTTGAACAGCTGCAAAATAAGATTCAGTGGTGCCTATGGGTAGAATTGGATATTGCATAATGCAAAGTACATCGTTTTTCAGTTCTTGGTACTGAAAATAGTCTGAAAACATTAGGTAACTCAAGGCAACACTTTCATGTTGTAACTGCAGATTTCTCTAGTTAGAATTTATTGTCATGGCTAAGGATTGCTGGAAATAATTTTCTCTCAAGTAGGGAAGTTTCAAAGATTCTGTAAATCCAGTATTAGAATCATTCTTGTACACAGAGGCCAGTACTGGGCACCTGGTAATAGTATACTTCCTGAACTGGCAGAAGGAGGTAATCTCTCCAAATAGCATCATCCTGTAAGCATTTTTGCAGAATCATTGTTCTGAGAAAGAGAAGTCTCATCTTTCTCCAAGTGAAATATCTATCCTTTCTAAACATCTACGAGCAATATTCCAAAACCAAACCTTCAATTAATTTGGATCTATAGTTGCTGTTAGCTATAGTAACTTGAAAATGTAAACTTTATAAGTAAGGAGACTTAAAAGATTGTCCAGTGGAATCTTTCCATTGGAACAAAAAGAATTTGTGGTTTTGAGAGTTTAAAAGGCTCATTCAATTTCACCTGGTTAAACTATGGTGCAAGCATTTGCTGGCATATTAGTGGCAAGATTGGTGATTTAATGCTGTGTGACAAATCACCCTTTTGGTAGCAGCTTGATTAAGGCATGACCATTGCATGCCTTAGGAGAGATATCTTCGTATATTTTAGAGAATCAACTTCTTTTTTTTTTTTTTGAGAATCAGCTTCTTTATCAATGTGTATAATGATCACTTCAGCAAGCCACCATCTGATAAACATCTAGTTGTTTTCATTTTCTATTTTAGCAAAATGATTTGGTATGAAGTAGTTCTGTATGTGAAACACATTTATTCAAGCATAAAAATGCCTCAAATCACAACATGTTAATATGCAGAAGAGGAAGGCCAGCTTTAAGTCATGGATTTGAATAATCTAGGACTGTGGATTCCCTCGTACCTACTGCAGGTGTTTTCTCATTTCTAGCCAAGCAGCTAGTTACTTAAGATGGAAAGAACTATAGAGTTTTCTGCAGCCCTGTTTTCTTGTCTTTTCAGGTGAAATGGAGGATACTGCCAACTATTTTTGCAATCATTTTGGGTCTGTCTACATCTGATTATCCTTAGATGTGAACAAAAGAATTAAAATCTGTGTGTGTGTGTGTGTGTGTATGTGTGTGTGTGTTTGTGCCAGTATCAGGACTTGAACTCAGGGCCTGGGTGCTATCCTTCAGGTCTTTTTTTCTCTCTCAAGGCTGGCACTCTACCACTTGAGCCACAGCTCCACTTCTGGCTCTGTAGTGGTTAATTGGCAATAAAAATATCCAGTCTTGGGGCTGGGAAGATGGCTCAGTGGTAGAGTGCTTGCCTTGCATGCCTGAGGCCCTGGGTTTGATTCCTCAGCACCACATAAGCAAAAAAGAAAAAGAAAAGAAAAAAAATATCCAGTCTTTCCTGTCCAGGCTGGCTTCAAACTAAGTTCTTCAGATCTCAGCCTCTTGAATAGCTAGGATTACAGGGGTGAGCCACTGGCAACCAATAGGAGACATAAAACCTGAAAAAAGATTAAATGAAACCCTCAGTGAGTGAATTTCTAGCAACAGTAAGAAATTGTGAGATATTAGACCATGGGCAGTTCTGTAGGACTATGAAGGGGAATGATGTGGACAGGACTTAAGGTGGTCTGGGATATCTGAAATGTCCAGTTCTTTAATGGCTGTTACTTCAGTCCTCAAAAAAAAAAAAGGAATTCAGCTCATACAAAAGCAGAAATAGAAGGGAGAGAGCATGAATGAATCAGAAGAAAGGATGCTAACTCATCCTGATATAACCTAGACTTTTTTGAAGCTCCACAATTGTAGTTTTTGATAATACAGATAAAGCTTTTATTCCTCACAATTGCAATCTTTGATAATTCAGATGAAGCTTTTTATTACTAATCTTCTAAAGAACTTCATGGAAAATTAACACAATATGCTACTGTTTTCAGAAAGAAAAACACCTTAGGGGGCTTAAAATCATTTTAATTTCTTGTAATTCTCATAATTAGTAGAAATTCTTCTAGTTTCTAATTCAGCTAGGATCCTCCGTGTGAGTTTATTTTTGGCCTCTCACTTGAGTCACTCAAATGAAAAAATAATCATGCGGACAATAATGGACTAAGTAACCTAAAATGATCTCAGGCATGCCTAGCTATGGCAGACTCTGCATCCCCACCCAAGGTTTCAAGCAGGCTCCTTCCCTCCCTCCCTCCCTCCCTCCCTACCTTCCTTCATTCCTTCCTTCCTTCTTTCCTTCCTCCCTCCATCTCTCTCTCTCCCCCTCTTTCTCTTTCTCTTCCTCTTTTCACTTTCTCTCCCCCTCTCCTTTTTGTGTGCCAGTCCTGGGGATTGAATGATTCATTCATTTTCCCTTAGTTATTTTGTCCAAGGCTGGTGCTCTACTATCTAAGCCACCTTTCCACTTCTGTGTATTTACTGTTAATCAAAGATAAGTGTCTCAGATTCATCTGTCTGGGCTGGCTTTGAAGTGGGATCCTTAAATCTCAGCCTACTGATTAATTGGGATTACAGTTGTAAGTGACCAGCCCTTGGTAACTCCATCTTTACAGGAATAGTGTTATTTGGGTTCCAAGAGGTTGGCAATGGGAAGTCCAAGGCCTTGTGAAACACAGGTGTGGAACTGATCTCACCCACCAGTTTCTTTTCTTTTCTTTTTTAAATTTAATTTTTTAATTTATTGTTTGTGAGCATACTGTACAGAGGGGTTACAATTACATGGGCAAGATAATGAGTACATTTATCATCAAGCATTGCAGCCTCCTCCTTTGTTTACCCTTTACATCCCTTCCCAGCTTCCCCCCACCCCCACTCAATCTCCCCCCCCCCACCAAAGTTGTAAAGTTCGTTTTCGACCTGACAACTTGTACTTTTCATTGTTGCAACGGTCCACCTGTATCCTTAAACGACTTGTTTTCCCCATCTCCTCCACAAATTATACGGACATCAAATATAGTGAAAGCAGGGGTTATACTGTGGGGGAGGGACATACAAAGCAACAAAGA
>NW_012267458.1:991820-1062586 GCF_000151885.1 Dipodomys ordii
CTGGGTTGGTTCCATATCTTAGCTATGGTAAATAATGCTGCAATAAACATAGTTGTGCTGGTAGCTTTAGTGTGGTCTTGTTTGTAAACATTTGGATAAATGCCCCAAAGTGGGATTGCTGGGTCATAGGGGAGCTCTATGTGAAGTCTTTTCAGGAATCTCCATACTGCTTTCCAAAGTGGTTGAACAAGTTTACACTCCCACCAACAATGCAGTAAGGTTCCGTTCTGTCCACATCCCCTCCAGCATCTGTTGTTGTTAGAGATCTTGATTTTTGCCATTCTAACTGGTCACCCACCATTTTCTATTAATCAAAGTAGGGCTTGGGCTGGGAAGGTGTCTCAGTGGTAGAGTGCTTACCTTGCATGCATGAGGCCCTGCACCACATAAGCAGAAAAAGTCAGAAGTGGCACTGTGGCTCAAGTGGTAGAGTGCTAGCCTTGAGCTGAAGAGCTGAGGGACAGCGCCCAGGCCCAGAGCTCAGGCCCCATGACTGGCAAAAAAAAGTAGGGCTGACCCCAACATAAGCTAATAGACAAGCTGACTCTGCTTCCAGGGGAAAACAATGCCACATTGTAAAGAGGTCTGTAGAGACAAGAGACACTTACTCCTTTTGCATCATAATTCTGTAGTCTGTCTTAGTAGTTATGCTAGATTGTTTTACCGTGTGTGTGTGTGTGTGTGTGTGTGTGTGTGTGTGTGTGTGTGTGAGAGAGAGAGAGAGAGAGAGAGAGAGAGAGTATACTGAGGCTTGAACTCAGGGCCATTTGCTCTTGATTAGCTTTTTCATTCAAGATTGGTGCTCCACACTTTCACTTCTGGCTTCTGGTGGTTAATTGGATGGAGATAAGTCTCTTAGACTTCTTGCCCCTAGGCTGGCTTCAAACCACAATCCTCAGAGCTCAGCTTCTTCCTGATTACAGACAGGAGCCATGGCACCTGATTTCACCATATTCTTGTCTGTGTATTTCTCCTACATAAATTTCGTTAAAGTATAGAGTCTAATTCTTGTTTTGCTGCAGGTGATGTACAAAGTTGCATGCCATTAGAGGCACCCTTTATTTTCTGATTCAAAAGAATGGCATATTGATATTTTAAAGTTGATTCCTTTACGAAAAGTCGATGGAATAGGTTGAGGATTTTATAAATCTATGTATTTCCGATTGCTCTCTGAAAGAGGCTGTGGGCAAAATTGGTTCTCTCATGAGTGTCTGTGTTTTGGTTTCTGCTAAACGATGATCTATAATTGATTTGTGTGCCAACTCCAACTGCCTCAGACTGTTTGCAGCTATTTTCTTCTCGATTCAATACGTAGCATTATTCACAAAGAGCATTACCAGCCTTTTCATAGATAATCAATCATCAACTAAAGAGAAAAAGACTGTTTTTAATGGGATTTTGAGAAAATGTTGGAAGTGACTATATAACTTGGAGGAAGGGAATAATCTCAGTAACTAGAGCTATTTTGTAAAGCTAAATTGATTAGCATTCCACGGTCACTTAACCTGTGTTACATAGAGATACAAGGGGAGGAAGAGAGCGCTGAAACATTCAGGCCTTGTTTGTTTAGATATTAATAGATAACGTGCTGTTTAACTTTTGTAATTCTATTACATTGTATTTTTGTACACATTTCCAAATTAGAAAAGAATGAAATTTGGGAGTGGCAATAATTTATTCAAATTCATACAGTGAGAAAATAGCAAAAGTGGTTTAAGAACATAGTTTTAAATCTAAATCCATATTTTTTCCCAGTCTTTTGAATGGGAGCTGTTGGCATCCTATTGTTCCTGATTTTACTGCTGACTGTTCTTAGAGAGTCATAAATAATCTGAATTTTTAAGACAATATGATATATTATAACTGTTTATTGTCCTACTATAGATAATTAGCAAACAGCTTTGATCAAAGGAGCTATGAAAATATCTTGTTCTTCCTTTCAGAGAAAATACAGTTTGGATCAATTTGTTTCCCTGTTACAGAGTACATACATTGATTGTAATTTTTGTTCTAATCCTAGCTATTCAGGAGGCTGAGATCTGAGGATTGTGATTCAAAGCCAGCCCAGACAGGAAAGTCCAGGAGACGTTTATGTCCAATTAATCACCAGAAAACTGGAAGTGGTGCTGTGGCTTAAGTGGTAGGGTGCTCCCCTTGAGCTAAAGAGCTCAGGTTCAGTGCCCAGGCACAAAGTTGAAGCCCCAAGACTGACAAAAAATCCCCTAAACAAGAAAAGTATTAATGTAAGCCAAATCTCAGTGTCTACTCCTAATACCCTGTCTCCACAGAAAGCTGACATGGATAGGTTTGCACTTCGATGCCAACTCAGTGTCAGCCAAGAGCTAGGCTTGGTGGTGTGCACCTGCCATCCTAGCTACTTGGAAGGCTAAGATCTAGGCCAGCCCAGGCAGAAAAGCCTGTGAGAGTTCATCTGAAAAGAAACAAGATGAATGTTAGGTGATGAGCCTGCCATTCCAGCCATGGTGGGAAAGCGAAGAGAGAATGATCATCTAGGTCTAGGCCTAGGCTGGAAGTGAGACCCTCCCTCCTCAAGAACCATCACCTTAAAAAAATGGATGTATTACAGTAGTAAGAAAGACTTGATCACAATTTAATTGTGTGATGGTACCCCTGATTTGAAAGAATAAAAATAGCAAATTCGAGCAGGAGGCATCATAGGCTCTGTCATTTATAGAAGCGATGGCAGGGGCCATATGAATTTAAATAGCCTGTCCAATACCACACAGGCAGGAAGTGGGACAACTAGAATTTACACCCAGGAAATCTGAGAAACCACAAAATCTGAGATAAGAAAAGTAAACCTTAATTTGGGGTACATAGGGGAGAATGGAAAGCAATGAATGACGTGTCATTGGGGACATTTTTCTATACTCTGGTGTGTGTGTGTGTGTGTGTGTGTGTGTGCACGTAAGAGAGAGGGAAAGAAGAGGAGCAAGGGAGGAGATAGAAGAAGAGGCTAAAGGGGAGTGGAGGGAGAGGAGAAAGGAGATGTGAAGGGGGAGGGAGGGAGAGTGGAAGAAAGCGAGAAGGTGTGAGAGAGGTTTCTCTATAGAAGTTTCTTTCTATACCTATGTGTGCTTGTTCTGTGTGTGAGGTTTTTTTTTTTTCTTAAAAGCTTTCTGGAGATCTTTCCATGTCTGTCTACAGAGATTGCCATGGTTTTGTTTGCTTGCTTTTCCAGTAGTTGCATGCCGTTCTGTTCTACAGAAGAAGAACAGTAATGTCTCTGTTGAAAGGACCCTTGGTCTGGGTGCAGGTTTTGGCAGTGGTTAGCACCTCTGCAGTGACAACCTAATGAATCCATCATTCTGTCGTTCTGTGGAAGTGTGTTTGCGGTGGCTCCCAGAGTGGCCCAAAGAGGAAAGCATTAGTCATTTTGATGGATAGGGCTGACTGCCTAGGGCAGAGTATGGTCTGCTTGTCTTTACCCAGCATTCTTTGAGAGCTTCTACTTTCCATAGCTCTGACCACAGCCTATTGCAGTGGCCTTTGCCACAGTCATAGGTGAAAATGGTAGGTGACCAATGTTTATATTGTTAAGAGATATTATATTTCTATTGTTGAGAATTATTGCCATGATTATCCTGATGTCATTGTATTGCTGGCTTTCTAAAAAAAAGCTTTAGTTTTTCTTTTATTGTTCAAAATATGCACAATTAGGTACTTGGATTTGACTCAACCTCAGTATCCTGTGTTCCCCTCCTCTGTATTCCCCACCCAAAGTTGTGTTCCATTTAGTTCTATTCTCTTTTTGTAGTACTGGGGTTAGAACTCAAGGCCTGCTAGGTAGGGCACACTAACCCTTGAGCCACATCTCTCAGTCTTTTTTTTTTTTGCTTCAGTTGTGATGTTTTGGTTAGGGTCTTGTATTTCCAACAAGGTCTTCTTAATTAAGTTTTTCTTAAAGCTGAGAGTACAAGCAAAGCCATCAAGCCTGGCTTCTTAGTGGAGATGAGAGCTTGCTAATGTTTTGACAAGGTTTGAGATTTATTTTTTGGGGGGGGGGAGGAGTCTGGTCGTGGGGCCTGAACTCTGGGCCTGGGAACTGTTCCTCAGCTCTTCAGCTCAAGGCTAGCACTCTACCACTTGAGCCACAGCACCACTTCCTGCTTTTTTCTTTTTCTGCTTATGTGGTGCTGAGGAATCGAACCCAGGACCTCATGCATGCAAGGCAAGTGCTGTACCACTGAGCCACCTTCCCAGCCCTTGTTTTGACAAGGTTTGTTGAGAACCATGATCCTCCAGTCTCTGGCTCTGAAGGACCTGGGAATGCAAGGATGAGCCACCACCCTGGCTTGTACTGCTATATTTTTCAACCCACACATACATCATATTTGCATATTTCCCTCATATATAAGCAAAATCATAGGGTAGCAAGAGTCTCTTCTCTGCAATGTAAGACTGTCACAGTCTGGACCCACGCCCACCACAGAATATACGTGCAATACGTAAGTGTGAAGTGAACGTAAGGGTAGTGGGATTCAGTTCACACAAAACTTTTCTAGGTAATGACTAGTGATCCTTTTCAGAATGAAGGCACAACAGTTTAGTCATACGATTTGCCCAAGTCTCAATAAATGGCAGATCATGTGATTAAGACAAGGCCTAGCAAATCCAAATAAAAGTGACGCAAAGAACTATTCCAGTGGAGAAAATTGTAAGCAATGAGATCTCCTTCACCATAAGGGATAGTTCAAGTCAATAAATATTGATAGCATCATTGAATGCCTTGAATACATCAAAATGAGAATAATAGAGACTGTGTGGCTATATGGAAACATTTTCTTGTGTGTTATTAATTTTTGCATCTAGATTATCCTTACAAATGATTAGGAAATTAAAAGATTCGCTTATTTTAACCTAGACAACATGAATGATTTTGACTTCTGTGATTATACAACTCTAAGACCTATACTAAAAATAACAAAATCCTTGATTTATATCCTGTATAGATATATTTGTATAAGGACAGCACAATCTACTGGATATTGATAATCCTTATGGTATTCTTCATCTTTTAAATCTTTATTTTATTGTAAAGATGCTGTACCGAAGGGTTACAGTTACATGAGTAATGAATACATTTCTTGTTGAGCATTGTTCGCCCCTTCTTTGTTTTAATCCTACTCTCCCTTCCCTCTCCCACCTTTCCCCCTCCTCCTCACCTTTGTTTCCAGCATAGTGCCTTATGAGTATTATTGTAATGAGTCATCCTATGTCCTTGTTTCAGCAATATTCTTCATTTTTTATAAGAAAGAAGATGTTGAAATTTTGCTACATAATAAACAATTTTAGTACACATATTATTATACAAAATATGTGATTGGTATTAGTGTAAAATTATTTGATGATTAGCAATCTTAAATAAGAAGTCATGTAATAAGCGTCTTTAGTAAATGGCCACAATACTATGTAATCATTTCCTTTTACATCAAAAGCTAATTTTTTGCCCTTGACTTCTCATTTGAACTATCTTTAATTTGCGTCATTTTTCTCAGTCCTTTCATAGGATCTACTACAGACTGCTAATTCTTTTTTTTTTAATTTTATTTTATTTTATTTGTGAACATACTGTACAGAGGGGTTACAATTACATGGGCAGGATAATGCGTACATTTCTTACCAAGCAATGCAGCCTCCTCTTTTGGTTTACCCTTCACTCCCTTCCCAGCCCCCCCCCCCCAATCCCAATCCTTCTCCTTCCCCCCTCTTCTCCCCCCCCCACACACCGACATTGTAAAGCTCGTTTTGGACATGACAACTTGTACTTCTCATTGTTGCAACAGGTCCACCTGTATCCTTAAACAACTGCTTTTTCCCCATCTCCTCCACAGGTTATACTGACATCAAATATAGTGAAAGCAAGGGTTATACTGTGGGGGAGGGACATACAAAGCAACAAAGAAATAATCTTATAAATGCATTAGAAACAAATGCATGAAAGAAAAAAAACATTAAAATACATATCTAAGGGTTCATTTTCCTGACATCACATTATCTGACCTTTTCTGCTTGACTCATACATATACTAGACATTGCAAATAAGGGAAACCATGGGACCTATGTTTCTTTGGGCTTGGCTTACTTCACTTAATATAATTTTTTCCAAGTTTTTCCATTTCCTAACAAATGGGGCAATGTCATTCTTTCTGATGGAGGCATAGAATTCCATTGTGTATATATACCACATTTTCTTGATCCATTCATCTACTGAGGGGCATCTGGGTTGGTTCCATATCTTAGCTATGGTAAATAATGCTGCAATAAACATAGTTGTGCTGGTAGCTTTAGTGTGGTCTTGTTTGTAAACATTTGGGTAAATGCCCAAAAGTGGGATTGCTGGGTCATAGGGGAGCTCTATGTGAAGTCTTTTCAGGAATCTCCATACTGCTTTCCAAAGTGGTTGAACAAGTTTACAATCCCACCAACAATGAAGTAAGGTTCCTTTCTGTCCACATCCCCTCCAGCATCTGTTGTTGTTAGAGTTCTTCATTTTTGCCGTTCTAACTGGGGTGAGGTGATATCTCAATGTTGTTTTGATTCTTTTTTTTTTGTCGTTCATGAGACTTGAACTCTGGGCTTGGGTGCCATCCCTCAGCTCTTCAGCCCAAGGCCAGCACTCGACTGCTTGAGCCACAGTGTTACTTCTGGTTTTCTAGTTGTTTTTTTCGAGATAAGAGTCTGATGGACTTTCCTGCCTATGATGGGTTTGAACTGTGATCCTCAGATCCCAGCCTCCTGAGTAGCTAGGATTGCAGGCATGAGTTACCAGCTTCTGGCTCAGAATCCTAATTATTAAGAATGAAACAGAACTACAGTTCCTATTTAACTTAATACTCAAAAGTTTCTACACTATCAAAAACATTTATTGAGAGGTAAATTAATGATATCTCTTGGCAAGCCAAGATTTTGTAAGTTCATATTGTTGCTAAAATGTAACAGAGTGCAGATGCTGGTAGAAATATTGATATTATATGAATATATATCTATAAGTACTACCAGTCTGTAGTGTTATCATGCTCTCTATGAAATAATAGAAGAAACCACAGAGACTTTAATCCAATCATTGTCAGCTTACCCAGCCAGTTCATAACTAGTTTCTTAGTGTACTTGTGGTTTGAACTCTAGGCCTTACACTTCCACAGCATGAGCTCTCCTACTGAACTAGGACCTCCAGCCCTTAGTGTGCACTGGTGGTTTTGAGATAGTGTCTCTCTTCCTGGCAGGGTATGCATCTGGACCATAATCTGATTGATTTGGGGCTTAATATTATAGATAGGAGAATAAGAGTATGCCATTGTACCCATACAAACTCAAGTCATTCCTTTGCCTATGCTGGCGCAGTGCTGCTGAGCCATGCCTCCAGTCCTGTTTTTCATTGATTATTTTTAGGATTGAGTCCCACTGGCTGAGCTCTGCTTACTTCAGCCTTCTTGTGGTCCCTGGGATCACAGATATTCACCACCGCCTTCAGTTTCCCTTTAAGGAGGTAGGGTCTCAGGGATTTTTCTAGATAGGTTGGAATGGCACTGTAATGTTGTTTAGCATGAGAAGCTTAAGCCACTAGTGATGCCTGGCCACCTGCTTATTAAAAAAACCAAAACAACAACAACAACCCAACCATTCATTCATCTCATCTCTAATCTTCCAGGCAAGGCGAATGCGTTCATTTATTGTTCAACTCTTCAGCATTGGGCCTATCTTCTATGTTTTAGAACATTGACTCTCATGACTGCCCTGGACATTTTAGTACTCTCTCTTGAGGCTACCTGGTTCTCCTTTCTCTAGCTTCCATCTCTAGTCTGCCCTTCCTACACTTTACCCTGTCTGCTGAGCTTCTACTCTTAATTGGAGGGTGCATCCAGAGGGCCTAGGTTCAAGTCATTGTCCTGTGTGCTGTTCACAAGTTTCAATGCAGAAATAATCCTGTCCTCAAAATGACTAGAACTTGGGTAAGGAGAAGCTACAAACAACAAAATAAAACTGTACTAATGGATAGTCAAGTCAAAGAACTCAACAGAGGAAAGGTTGTTCCTTGATACAGGGACAAGGGGTAACTGACTCATTACATCAGATATAGTCAGATATACTCAGATGTTATCAAAACAGGGAATAATTATCCACATACACACGTCAGGTGATAGCTGATTATGTAATTATAATATTATACTATATTATATATTATATAATATTACATTATCTGTTATTATAGATGATAAAGTAGTATATTATATCATGTATTATATAATATAAATTATTTGTATAATAGTATACATATACATACATACACACTTGATGATGTGTATATGCATGGAAGAAAGGACATTCCAAAAAGCAGAGGCAATATTCCAAAATTTGAAAGGAAGTAAGGAAAGAGGAGAATTCCTACCTCCCTGACAAAGCAGATTTCTTACATACACTTAAACATTTTCCATGTGCCCTAAAGCTCCATTCAGCTGTATTTATTGAACATTAAAATTCATATTCATATTATTAAAACATATTCCTGATCTACTCTTTTCTTTTCTTGGGGTGGGATGGTAGTGGGATTTGAACCCAGGGCCTGGGTGTTGTCTCTGAGTTTTTGTGCTCAAGGCTACTGTCCTACCACTTTGAGCCACAGCACCATTTTCTGCTTTCTGGTGGTTAATTGGAGACTTTTGTCTCTCCTGTCTGGGCTGGCTTTGCATTGCTATCCTCAGATCTCAGCCTCCTGAGTAGCTAGGATTATAGGCGTCAACCACTGGTGCCAGGCTCCTGATCTAATCCTGATCTATTCCCCTCTTCTTCTCCAGCCTCTCATTAACCCTACACTGAAGTTTTGTGGCTGACTAGGCTTGACCAGCTTCTATTGACACATAAGCATTCTTATTAAAATACAATTTTTACCATGCCAATTAAACTATTAGCATTTTAACTTAAGAAAGTTCTCATTGGGAGTGAGGGCTTTGTGCAAGTATCAGTCTCAGCTTCCTCTCCACTCACTGAATTTAATCTGTCTGGGATAAAAGGATGGTTTTCTAAAATCACCAGGTGATTGTAATATGACATCCCTTGTCTCTGTTCTCATCACTACAAAATTTCATCCGACTTATTCCTAATTTATTTCAACATAAAAGTGTCAAATTAATCTCTCAGAAACACTACTTTAATCACATTTCTCAAACTGAGAACTTTTAATATCTTCCTCCTACCTACCAGATCAAATGCAATTGAAATTCTAACATTTAATCTCTGCAACTCAACATTCCACAAAAGTTACCACATTTTGTCTTCTAACCAATGTCCTTCCTTTCTGCCTGCATGCACTTATTATTAGCACATATTCCATCTGACCTTTCAGGTTGAGGGATTTGATAATGATTAACTGTTCATAGTTTTCATTGCAACAAAAATGTCAGACAAATATAAACACAGTAAACTGTGATCAGATTTTAAGACAATTACTAAACTGCGGGGAAGCTAGCTAAGTTTGCTTGCCAAAAACTGTCTTCCAAGCCAGGCACTTGGCTCATGCCTATAATCCTAGCTACTCAGGAGACTGATCTGAGGATCGTGGTTCAAAGCCAGCCTGGGCAGGAAAGTTCTTGAGACTCTTAACTCCAATTAACCACCAGAAAACCAGAAAGTGGTGCTGTGGCTCAAGGGGTATAGCGCTAGCCTTGAGCTGAAGAGCTCAGGGACAGTGCCCAGGCCTAGAGTTCAAGCCACACCACTGACAAAAAACAAAACAAAACAAACAAAAACTCTCTGTCAAAACACATAACTTGAGTTGGAAAAATTTACTAAAAATATTTTACTAAAAAATTACTACAAGTTTCTCAGGTAAAATGGAGAGGAAAAGGGAAAAGTTGAGCCAGCATTTTGGTGATTAAGTGAAAGAAATACTGTCATGCTTAAGATGCGGAATTAGGCTCAGGTTCATTTCATTAGAAGGGTCATTTTTTTCTTTTCTCTTCTTCTTTTTTTTTTTTTTACTGAAAACTGAAATAACTTACTGTATTTTGTCAGCTTGAAATGAAGTAAAAGTAGGAATCAATAGCAAGAGTACCACAAAAATATACTGACACATGGGGACTGAAAAATAAATGTATCTTTGCATTCTTGAAATGATCATGATATATGATCTTCTTTCATGTATTATTGGGTTTGTTTTTTTTTTTTAAATCTGACTTTTAACGTATGTTAAAGATTTTACTCTGTTTTGCAGGCATAAACTCGGAATAACAAATTTATTAAATATCAATAATGCTATTTAGAATTCACCTGCTAATTTTTTGTGTGTGTGGAGGGTGGGTAGTGGGGTTTGAACTCTGGGCCTGGGCGTTGTCCCTCAGCTCTTCAGCACAAGGCAAGCGCTCTACCACTTGAGCCACAGAACCATTTCCGGTTTTCCAGTGGTTTATTGGAAATAAGAGTCTCATGGACTTTCCTGCCTGGGCTGGCTTTGAACCATGATCCTCAGATCTCAGCCTCCTGAGTAGCTAGGATTCTGGGCATGAGCCACTGGACCCCAGCATTTATATTTGTTTTTTTTTTTAATGAGTAAAATAGACATCTATATTCATGAAGCAAAAAACTAACACCTTTTAAAATTAAAAATAAGAAATCAGTAATACACAGAATACTCTACTGTAAGAATTCTGTGTTTTTCAAAAATAACCGACTTAGGTATTCAAGAGTTCAACAAAATGCACATCATTGTTTCTGAACAGCTGTGAACTTTAGTCTTACATAGTCCTGTATTTTAAAGTCCTGTGCTTTTCTCATTTTTTGGAAGGGCCAATTATAAGGAGAACTCTTAGATATGAGTGAGGCCAGATCAAGCAGTTCATGAAAACACATGCAGAGGAGTTTAGACTCTCTTCTGAAAGAAGAAGCATACGTGTGAAATCATTTGCACATCCACATAGTTGAAAGCTCAGTTTGGCAGTCATCTATGGGACCAGATGAGGAGGTGACTAAAGACTATTGTGGATATAATGAAAGAGATGGGCGCTGGATTGTTTGGATGAAGGCAAAGTCCATGGGTCTGAGAAATATCCTAGATGTAGAGAGAACAGAACTTGGGCACAAGAACTTGGGCAGGGAGGAAGTAGGTTCAAGGATGGTACACACATTTCTGGGTTGGAAAAGTTGGTGTGTGGAAGCACATTTACCAGGGGAGGGAGTGTTGCCAGAGCAACAGCCCTCTTCAGGGTGAGCCTAGGGCGCGGAGGCATGACTAATTCTCTTGTAGGTATGCTAAGTCTGAGGGTTTTAAGAAATGAGTTGGCACCAAGAGACTGGGCCATTGGGAAACACATGTGGGCAGAATGACAAAATCCTGAGTGGCCACAGATGCCAAAGAAAGGGATAATTCAATGGAAGAAGGGGCAGATGCTGTAGGAAGGTGTTTGCTAGATTTACAAACACACCATTTATTGGTGACCCGAATGCCAAAAATAGAAAAAAAAATCTGTGGATCCTGCTGTATCACACCCTGGAGAGACACCTGAAGGGAATTTACTTGCACACCCATGTTCATTGGGGCACAACTCACAATAGCCAAGTTATGAAATTAACCTAGGTGTCCATCAGGTGCATCAGCCTAGTCACCAGCCTGCCTATCACGTGTACATCAGTCTTTGTGAATGGATAATGAAAATGTATGTGTGCATGTATATATGTATATTTGTCTCTATCTATCTGGATATTATTTAATTCATAAAGAAAAATGAAATGCCATTTGCAAGATAATGACATAAACACAAACGAAGGGGTGAAGCCTGGTGTTGCATGTAAAAAAATATATTAGTACTAAAAGAACTGCGTCTTGGTTGTGGAAGCCACTTTGTGTGAAGAGCCACAGATAAAATAAGATTTGAAGAAAGAAATGCAGATATCGTAGCGCAAACCCTCCGACTGTCTGGACAGGTAGAGCAAGAGAGAAGGACAACATTAAAGCCTCCAAAACCAGAAACTAGCAGATGACAAGGCCCTGAGATTGTATATGTGACACAGGGAAACAAAGAAAATAAGTAGCATAGCAGGCCTAGCCAGAGATAAATGAGATTTGGGTCGTTCCCTATCATGTGGACCATGTTAAGACATGGAAAAATATTTGTTTGTTTTTCTGAATGGAATGGGAATTCTTTCAGGCATTCAGGAAGAGTTGAAACTCTTACTTGATTCAAGTTTTAACATTTGTTTTGGCCGCTATGCTGAGAATACATTGTAGATCAACAGTGGGAGAAGCTGGGGGACCATTAAAAAGGTTACCTTGGAAACCAGGCTAAAAATGGTGGATTCTTAGAGGAAGGTCATTCAGAGAGAAGAGAAGTGGGTGCATTTTGGATGCATTCATAACACATGGCTAAAAGTATTTTACCACTATTTGCTGACAGGTAGTGGGAAGAATATTTGAGTGAGAGGAGACTTGATGATAATTCCTTTAGTTTTGGACTAAGCAAGTGAACAAATAACATTCTCACTACAAAGTTAGGAGTGGAAGGAAAAAATCAGAATTGGAGTTGGAATTTGTATTTGACTTATCTATTTATTGGGTATAGTCCTGAGATATTCAATAGACAAGGTGATGCATGAATCTCTAATTCAGAAAGGAGGCCTTAGCTGGACAATTAAATTTGAAGGCTGGTCAATGTAGGATTTTTTCAGATCCATGAGATGAAGCTATTAATTGGTCCTGTGTGTGTGTGTGTGTGTGAACAGTGTAGAGATTCTTATGGCATGCCTAAAGCATTGTAACATATAAAGCTTGCACCATAGAATTAAATCAGAAAAGATGAGAGAATCATCAGCCTGAGGAAGAGAACCAAGAGAAAATTACCTTCTGAGATCTCTTTGGAGAAAATCTTTCACTATGAATTGGGTAATTTACTAAAAGAGTAGTGCAAAATGAAATTAGTAAAAGCTAAAAGATAAGATTTTAAATGTTTTCATCATGAATAAATTACAAGGTTTTGAGGTGATTCATATAGTTACCCTGATTTTGATGTGCACTTGCATCAAAATATCACATTAGAGCTGGTGGTATGGTTCAAGTGACAGAGCATCTTCTAGTCAGTGCCAGACCCTGAGTTCAATCCCTGATACTGCTAGAAAAAGTCACACCAGCCTGGCAGCAATGGCTCACATCTCTAATCCTATCTACTCAGGCAGCTGAGATCTGAAGATTGCAATTTGAAGCCAACTCCGGCAGAAAAGTCCCTGTGAGACTTTTATTTCCAGTTAACCACACAAAACCCAGAACTGGAGCTATGGCTCAAAGAGGTAGAGTGCCAGCTTTGAGAAAGAGCTCAGGACCTGAGTTCAAGCCCCATGACTGACAAAAAAAACAACACAAAAAACATAAACCAAGAGGTGACATTGATCAAGATGTATTGTATTCATAAACTGATTCGTTGAATGGTAACTCCTTTGTATAACTACTTAAAAATAATAAATACAACAAAACCACCTTTCATTGGATGGCCTGTAAATACGTACAAGTGTGTGCATATTTTTTACAGAAGTTAAAAATAAGCCAACAAAGTAAAAGTACTATTTCTTGTGCTATATTGAGCAGCAAATTGATAATATCTTTAAACATTGCACATGCATTTACCCTTCATCCGAGTAATCCTATTTCCAGGAATTTCTATCACATGTATAATGCATTGTTATGAAATGATTTATATTTGGCAAAATGTTTTATGTATAGCAAAAGATTGGAAATAACTTGATGTTCATCGATAGGAGGCTGGTTATAAAAACTTCAGTATATTTTCATGATGGAACATATGCATTTCCAGAAGGAAATGAGGAAGCTCTTTAGAGAACTAATTATGTTGCATTATTAAGTGAAAATATGCACAGAATACTATCTATCATAGAGAAGGAAGTAATGATATTCATGTATAGTTGTTTTACTGATATAAACATATCTCTGTATATATACTTTTATATGAATTACCTTAATCTTTTTTTTAAGAGAGGGAGAGATCAGCTGTTGCAAATGCTGCAAAAAGGTTAAGGTGAGTTCTGAAACTGAATTTTAGATATGGTAAAGAGGATATTTATATAAAGGCAATGCCTTCTAGAAGCTGTGTTAAAAAAAAGATGAAGAAGTACGCAGAGTGGCAATCGGAAGGTCATGGGAGAGCAGTGGGTGGGGATGATTGGGTTTGTACACGAATGTGAATAATAGATGGTGGGGGCCATGTGCGTGAGAGAATCGCTGGTGTAGCAAGAGAGGCAGCAGCGCCAGCACCCTCAATTCCTTTCCCTTGCTTCACACAAATGTCTTGCTACCCTCAACAAAGTGTTCAGCCACTTCCTCATTTCCTCACCCTCCCTTCCTACCCCTTTCGACTTTTTCTCACAAACTTATGTATATTAGACTTTTAAGGGTTCTAAGCTAGGACCTTTTTGGGGGGTAGAAATTTTAATTTAGTCCTAAAATCATCCTGTCAATTGCATGTAGTTATTCCCATTTTGCAGATAAGGAAACTGACCTTCATGTGAACTGGACCTAGCTCTCATAATGGATAATAAGTGGCGTGTAGCAGATGCCAAGGGCAGCAATAACTGAGCGTAAACCCTATACTCTTTTGTGCTTCCCTGTTGTGGGCATTTCCGTAGGTATTCGAAGTCTTTACCTGATCAGAATGTGACCTTTGTCACACATTTTCTTCTATCTTGTGTCTGTCTTGTAGACATGGAAATAGAGGGATGACAAGATGGACACAACGTTTGGCTTCATGGCTGCAATCTTTCGAAGGCAAGAGTTTGAATAATTGGGCTGGGAAGGTGGCTAGTGGTAGAGCGCTTGCCTTGCATGCATGAGGCCCTGGGTTCGATTCCTCAGCACCACATAAGCAAAAAGAAAAAAAAAGAGTTTGAATAATTATGATGACAACAGATGTTCTAATGTGTTATTACCTACAAGCCAAACGAATTATAAATGAAAATAAATTATTATTAGAAGAAATCAGTCAGATATTCCTTGCAGAATAAAATATCCTTTAAAAACCATATGATTACCGCCTCCTCCCCTCTCCTCCCTGCCCCCTCCCTCTCCCCCCCTGCCAAGTTTTTATGACACTATGAAATACAAGTATAGCTTGCTTTTAAGCACAGCTTTCCTCCGTCGGAATTCCTGGAAGGCAGTTTCTAGTCTCCTCAGTATCACAGACCAAAGCCTGGTCTGTACTTAATATGTAAGAACTGTGGGCTCATTTGGGCACTTAAATAGGATGAGAAAGGAGTATGGTGGAGATGAACTCAGAATAAAAAGATTGGAAAGTCTTTCTTAGGCCTTTCTTTTTACCCAAGATTGAATAAAACTGTGAACTTCCTGAGTGTGCCTCCAGTGACAGAGACATCCTTCCCCTTGAATAAATATGTCTAGCAGTCAAGTTTGTTCAGGACTGTATCATGAGGTCTTTTTACCACGGATGGGGGCAAAAAGAGGCAGATGATGTGAATGAGTTAGAAAAGAAGGTGAATGGAAGAATACACATTTCATATGTTTCTAGCATTCATTTCTAAAGGGCATGGCTTCAAGAACATTTTATTGAGCATGGGTTTAATAAAGTCTGGGGCTATTTGCTTGTCTTCAAAATGTTCCTTATAACCACAAGGCTGGATTTAAATTAAGGCTAATGACCATGTAGAGATTTTTTTCTTCTTCTATTAATGTCTAGCAGGAAAGGACCAAGAGCAAATTGGTGAATTAGAGTCTGTTTTTATGTTATTGAGAAGAAGCATGTATTCCCTTAAGCAATTCCTTCCATTGTACAAAGTGGAAGTGGTATGTTCAGCAAACAAAAGTCGTAGGATAGAGTCAAAAGCAACTTTGTTTTGTCTCCCAGTACTTTAATAAAATTTGTTCAGTGGGGTGAAGTTCCTCTTCTGACCCTGGAAACAAATTCATGCAGTTTAAAGTTCTATGCATTCTTAGGTATGAAAAAGAAAACAAACAAACAAACAAAAAACAATTCCTATACCCATTTTAAGTTACAAACATCGTCTCTACTGAGAAATCAGAAGTGCCTCATGTAATAATTAAGCTTCTAATTATTTATAGAAGTATTACTTGTCTTCACTGAGGACTGAATTTAGGCCAGAAATCTAACCTCAGTGCTTCTACTTTAACTACTCCTTCCTGGTTAGTTCTTATATCTGATGGTGCCAGCATGTTCTATAGTTCTAGAAAAAGCCTTGGGAGCAGGGCTGAGATGATCTTTCTTGGCTGAGACTGCTTTTAGGTGTCATTGGGACCCTAAGTCTGGTTTTTTATTTTCTTTCTTTCCTGGGCTGTAAAACTAGTTTGGAGCTTATAAAAATTTATCTTTAATCAAAAATAATAATTATGTATATTTATGAGGTAGAACGCAATTTTTGATATATGTATGCACTAGAGAAGAATTCAGTCCAGCGAATTAACATATCTCTCACTTCATCCATTTATCTTTTTGTGTGTGTGGTAAGAATGTTAAAAGTCTACTTATTACCTTACTTATATAACTGTAACCCCTCTGACATCTCCCTTACACTAAAATAATAAAAATTTAAAAATGTAAGATAAAAAGAAGGTTAAAATCTGTTGCACCGTTTTGAAAAATGATATGTTCTCATTATCTGTGGTTACCATACAGTGCAACCAGTCTCAAAGGCTTTTCTTGAATCTACAATTACATACCTTGGACCCCCATCTTTCCTCAGCCTCTAGCAAGTACCTACCCTTCCACTCGTTGTGTCTAAGACTGAAGTTTTTAGGTTCCACATAAAAATGAGGTCATATGCTCTGGGTTTTTCTGGGCCTTCTTAGTTCACTTAGAAGACCAGCTTCCAGTGACATTGCTTTGTTTTTGCTGAAAATGATGAGTTTCCAAGCCTGTAGGGATTGGTTGCCTTCTTCAGATGTCTTTACTGGGGGTAGGTGGATCACTGACCTCTTTTCTCCACAGGTGGGGCAGGTGACATTCAGATGATGCATTTTCCTCTGTCTGTTCTCTCATCAGACCCTCGTTGCTCTACCCCACTTGGGGTTACTCTGTCTTCTTTAGCAGATTGTCACAGGCTCTGTGCCAACTCTCCTTTGCCTAAGCCACATTTTCGAATCTTTATACCCACACAAACTTACTGGTGTGCCTGTTGCCTACACTCCGATCACTTCCTGTACTCACAGATACCAGTCTTCCTGCCTGGATTCTTTAAAGATGATGCATCAGTACCAAGTGTACAGTATCTTTCTCAAACTCTGATATGTCAGACTTGTCCTGGAGCCTCACTCTTGAAACTTGTTACTCAGGGCAAGCACTTACTCCAGCACCAGCACACGGATGGTTGTCTTTACCAAATGGCTCTTTGTCTTTAGCACTATGACCATTCTATCACCTTGGTGAGGTGAGGGTTTTCAAGAGTCCTACAGCCACTCACTCCTCAGCCATTCCCTTTTCAAATTCTGATTCTAAGCATGGCCTGCAGCCCCCTTTATGGTATCTTGAGGTCTAAAGTGGATATTTAAAATCTTGTTGCTGCAGCAAAGATTTCCAAAATGATAATAGTTAGAAAGTTGAATATGCTCCCTTGTCCTTCAGTGGTACGAATTACTGACATTTAAAGTTAAAGATATTCACAGAGGTCCCTAAGTAACAAATAATTCATTGGTCTTTATGATTCTTTTTCTATTTTCTTTATGGCCCATCATGGGGCTTGAATTCAGAAACTGGGCGCTGTCCCTGAGTTCATTTTTCTTTTTCTTTTTTTTCCCTAAACTCTGAGTCTGGGTGCTGTTCCTGATCCTCTTTGTACTCAAGGCAAGAGCTCTACCACTTGAGCCACAGCACCACTTCTGGCTTTTCTAAGTAGTTTATTAGAGATAAGAATCTCCCAGGGACTTTTCTGGTGGGGCTGGCTCTGAATGGCAGTCCTCAGATCTCAGCCTCCTGAGTAGCTAGGATTCCAGGTGGAGCCACCAGCACCTGGCCCTGAGCTCTTTTGCTCAAAGCTAGCCCTCTACCACTTGGAGCCACAGCTTCATTTCTGGTTTTCTGGTGGTTACTTGGAGGTAAGAGTCTCATGGATTTCCCTGCCCAGGCTTTCTTTTTTTTTATTGTGAAAATACTGTACAGAGGGGTTACAATTACATGGGCAAGATAATGAGTACATTTCTTATCAAGCATTGTAGCCTCCTCCTTTGTTTCCCCTTCCCATCTCTTCCCATCCTCCCCCTGTCCCCCCGCCCAATCTCCCTCTCCCCCACACACCAAAGTTGTAAAGTTCATTTTTTGACATAATGACTTGTACATCTCATTGTTGCAATGGATCCACCTGTATCCCTATTTGAATTGTGAGCTTCAGATCTCAGCCTCCTGAGTAGCTTAGGTTACAGGCATGAGCCATCAACACCTGGCTTTTTTATGCTTTTAATATTGATCTGGTCTTGATAAATTATGATCCAGTATCTAGGTTAGAAAGAGTCCCTCAAACTAGCAGCCTTTATGATATGGGCTCCAAGAAGGGAATGACATGTGCTATTATTAGGAAAATAGAGGAATTATTTCCCCCTCTTTCTTTGACTGAGTTGAACAAAATGTAAACAGTCATTTTGGGTCAGAAAATACCAAGTAGCTGGTATATAAGATAGCAATATAGAAATTTAATGTATGTCACATAAGGACTATAGATTAAAAAATGTACTGCATTTGTGATTCATGCTAAATTAGTAGGTTTTAATTATTCCTTCCATAAAACAACCCCGCAACTGAATTATGTATGTGAAAGCATGTTATTTTAACTTACTTCACTGTAGTAATTTTATATATATACCATTATATGTATCTCATAAATATCATATTGTATACTTTAGATATATACAACACAATTCATCTGTGAAATCTAAAAACCTGTACAAAAATTTCTTTTTGTTTCTGTTTCTGTTTCTTCATCTTCAAACCATATTTCAGCATTTCTCTTAGGGCTCATCCAAGCCTTTTGTAACCACAGGAAGTGTTTTGATTAGATTCATTCACACCAGTGTTTCAATGACCAGTTAAACCTCTGCCACGGATCCAATATTTGCATTTTTTAAGAAAGATAAAGTATTATTATTCCGAATTAATCTAGATGCTGCTGAGCACCATGCTTAGGCTCTGGAATATGTTAAGTCTTCCACAGTATGTGTTGAATGAAAGCTGGGCTTTTAGGCAGTCCCTCCAAATTTAAAAAGGTAGTCAGCATTACATGGAATTTGGGGAAGATGTTCACAGACAAGAGTGATATTGTCCCACTTGCAGGATCCACATGTAGGCTTGTTTAGACCTTTTAGAAGTTGTGAAGATAAAGCCCATAGAGTATTGTAAAATCTAAAAAGAAATGGTCCTAATTCCTGTCCTTGCAGTGGAGAAAAAGGCAATGGAAGATGGGAGAGTCGGGCAGAGGGACATGGAGAGCCTTGAAGGCCAGATCTGTCCATTGAGGGGACCTGAGCTGAAACACAACATAAGAAGAATGGACAAATGGGGTTTTCCACTGCAACTTTACTTAGCTATTTGCTCTAAACTGTGTGGACTTTTTCTGTTAAGCCTATTTAAAAAGAGCTCCATGGTTTTCACCACAGTTGTTTTTTTTTCTTAAACAAACTCAACCGTGATAAAGGCCATGTTCCAAAGGGAAAGAAATAAAGCAAGAAAAGTGCCGGAATCTATCAGTAGTGGCCATCAGTGTGTGAGGAAGCCACTTGAGTTTATACCTTCAGTCCTGTGTTGGGTTTCTGCTTTTGATATGCTTCCCAGCCCAAGTAATAGGCAATTTAGCCTGCAAAACCACAAGAGAGGCAACATTGAATAGTATAAATGCACAGAGCCTCCAAAATTACTCTGTAATGAACCTAAGATAAAACAGCCCTTGGCTACTATAAGTGGGCATAGCTAAACCAGAGCTTTTTCCAAATAAATCCTGATTTGGAACATTATGAGGAAAAATGGTTTGACAAATTCAATATAGGTTTCATGTTAGTGAAATGAGGCTGTAAGTTAAAGAAAAACAAAAGTGGAGGAGAAAGGAGAAAGGAAATGCAAATCAAAACAACACTAAGGTCCTACCTCAGTCTGGTTAGAATGACCATTGTTAAGGAAATGAACAATAACAGATGTTCCAAAAGGGAACTGTATTACACTATTGGTGGGAATGTAAACATTCTGGAAAGTAGTATGGTGGTTTGTCAAAAGACTAAGCATAGAACATCCCTATGACCAGCAATTCCACTCCTGGGCATTCATCCAATAGACCACAAACCAGCCCACACTAAAGCAACCAGCACAATCATGTTCATTGCAGTAGTTTACCAAAGTCAAGATTGGATATGAAGGCAATCTGGTTGCGACATCTGTTACCCCACTGATCACCATGGTTGATTCGGCTGATCTGGCTGGCTAGGCCAGTGTCCCCTTCCTCCCTCACCGCTCCATGTGCGTCCCTCCCGAAGCTGCGTGCTCGGTCGAAGAGGACCACCATCCCCAATAGAAGAGGACCGGTCTTCGGTCAAGATTATACAAGTAGCTGCGCTCCCCTGCTAGAACCTCCAAACAAGCTCTCAAGGTCCAAAGTCAAGATATGGAATCAGCTCAGATACACCTCAATGGATGAATGGATCAAGAAAATGTTGTATATGTACACAATGGAATTCTACCCAAGAAAGATATTACAGCATTTTTAAGAAAATGGAAAGACTTGGAAAAATTATATTAAGTATAGTCATTCAGACCTAGACAAACATAGGTTTCATGGTGTCCCTGATTTGTGGTAGCTACAATGAACCTCTAAATCTATAGCTAAAAGCCCTGGGTGGTATGAAAGTGGTTACAAATGAATTAACTAAAGTGTAATAGTATAGGATAGTGTAGTATAGTATAGTATATAGTATGTAATAATATAACAGTATCATTCTTTAAAAAGATTAAGTCAAAGCCCAACAAAATAAGTATCAGGAAAAGGGTACATGAAAGAGAGAGGGTGGAACCAAGGGAGAGAGGGGTATACAAATAAAAAGGAGGAGAGTGCAGAATGCAGTTAAGAATTCATGGTACAAATCACAAAACTAACAAAAATAAGGGAAGGAGTGGGTAGAAGGGGGATGGAAATGTTGAAGGGATGACACAGATTCAGATGCATTGTATGTCTGAATTGCTTTGTTAAATGGCAATAAAATCCAACACATAGCCTAAGCAAATTTAAGAAAAATGAAGGATGGGGTTGGAGGGAAAAGGGGTGAGTAAGAATGTTAAAAGGGATTACATTGATCAGGACACACCGTATTCATAAAGTGCTTTGTTGAATAGCAACTCCTTTGTACAACTGCTTAAAAAATAATAAAAAAAATCCCCTTCCTTCCAAAAATTAAAAAGAAAAAGAATGAAATCATCAATGTGCCAATGAAAGTGGAGGGTTCGGAAATCTCATTGTTTAAGAGCAGTGAATTCTGAGCCTCAACAACCACACATTGAAGAAGGCTCTCCATGCACTTCAAGAGGTTATGCTATTGGTTCATGCAACTGCAGGAAGACTGCTGTAAACACTGAGCATATAGCCATCTTCAAGCTTCATGTAGGCTTGCCAAGATTGTCTAAGGAAAGAAAGATCTCCTTTGTGAAAATAGCCGCTATGTTTTCATATTGCCAGACATCTGTTCTTGGCTAAGGACAACCTGAAAGGAGATTTGTTTGCTGGTAGGGTTTTGTCCTTCTGCAAAGGAAGATCTTCTTATGAGCTAATTGATCATCTCAATGGAATGGTCTATGTTGATATCTGCAAATTAACCTAATTAGGGTCTTCTCCTTGGGTTAAAATCGACATTTAACTCTTGCTAATGCTTAATATTGTCCTTACCATTTCACTGTCCATCCAGCTTGTCAACTATGCTTAGTTGGTGTAAGAGATTTGGGGATACAAAATAGGTGATAGTAAGAAGAAAGTGAAGAAATCAACAATCTGTAAAAGCATACATCATACATGAAGCACGTCTCTGTCTTTCTTTCTCCCTCTCTTTCTCTATCTCTTACTTAAATATCTTTGCAAACATTTCTTTCCTTTGGTGAGCTGGGGTTTGAATTCAAGGCACTGTACTTACTTGCTAGATAGGCACTCTACCACCTAAGTCATGAACCCAACCTTTCAAAAAAAAAAAACAACAAAGGTAATGAACCTGAACACAGAAGTGAAATAAGTTGTTCCACAGATCCACAGCCCACAGAGTAGAAAAGTCAGGCTTCAGATCGAGAGCTGAATACTGAAATCCTAAGTATTTCTGTTCAGTGGACAATGTGTGGCTTGAAAAAGATTTACCAAGAGATACTCATTTAATAGCTGCTGAATGGACTTATCTTTTCAGTGTTTTCTTTCCAGGGACCCTACAATTTTTTAGTCTTGTTTTCACCTCCACAGTGTCTAGCAAGGTATTGCTCTTGTTTTGAAAGGAACCTAGAGGTCCGCATAGAACTTTTCCACAAAAGCAAATGACTTAGACTTAGCAGCCATAGAAATGTCTTCGATTTCTTTTATTTTGGTGGGACAATCTTCCTTTAGGTTTTCACTGTCTGAAGGTTCACCCAGGGATGCCCTCTGATGGTGATCCTCCTACATCTGCCTCTCATATAGACGGGACCATAGGCATGACTTACTAAGCCTGTTTTAAAACTCACAGGCATACCATGCTCTCTTTTTGCTTATGAATTATAGATAGTTCAGTGACGTAGGCTCTTATCGAAGGTACCCCTTTTTATAAGTAGCCCCAAACCATTAAATGGTATTCTTCAGAACAATTTTATATGGTGTGATCAATGTCAAATTGCTTTGGTTATAATAAAGAGTGGGGCATATCAATCACTTCCCCAGGGGTTTTCTGTGATTTCACAGATAACCCCACACACTACTCAGCAACCCGATTAGTGCTGACACTCTGGTTCTCAGTCAGGTAAATAAGGTGAGGAGTAGACTGTGAAATCAGTGGGAATAATTGTGTGGAGCCAGTCAGATTTAGAGGCTGACCTTCCCATTTATACTTAATATTATGTTCTTGAAAAAAATCTGTACAATTTTATTAAAGTAGGAAAAAATTAAAGCTCCCAAATAAACATAGGAAGGGTATTAAGTAGGTTATTGCCTGGTATTAACTGTGGAATTCACTGCAGAAAAAGAAAAACATTTATGCCTCCTTTCTAGCCTCTCTAATGACTCCCACATTTAGCATATTTGTAGCAATCTAGCATTACGTTAGAATGATGAGCAGGATTATCTAACCTATGCATGGATATAGGGCCTGGAGAAAAAGCCCTGATTAAGATGAGAGATCACAACATAGGATCTCCACAGAAGTGTCTGAGATATTGTCTGTGGAAAATGGGAGAAATGCGGGTTACCTCTGTCTACCCCATGATATGAAGAAGACACAATAATGAAAATTGAGAAGCCTATCTAAGCATCACAGAAGGTGCATTCTTATTATATTACTATCCAGAGGTAAAGGTAGGAAAATGAGGATCTTGTTGGGTGTATCTGACAAAGTTAAGCAATAAGGTATTATCTCCTTTAGTCTATATCTTTTGTGGATGATAAGAAAATGCGAGAACTTAAACTGGCCTTACTCCAATGGCTCACTATTGTTTCCAAAAGCACATTCTCTTTCACTCCCCCATTTCCAACAAAAACTAATCCACAGAGATCTGCTATTGTGCCATTTAACCAACAAACACTCACTTTACCACTTCACTGCTTTCCTTCTTATTGTCCCGGGTGGTAAATTCATTGGAGATGGAAGCACATGGTAACATGCTAGTTGGGCCTTTGGATTTCCTGCAGCAATAATTGTCTAACTGCTCGAATGCCAGTGGTTGGTGTTCAAAAGCCCTCCACTAACTGAGATTTACAAGTTACCCTCTGATATCCCATTAAGAGTAGTGTACAGGGAAAGTGTTCTTTTGAAAAAACAATACTGTCAGGGAAATGCATGAATCAGGTTTCTAGAACTTTTCCACATGCAGATGTAGACTCCATAAGCCAGTGAGGAACAGAGAAAAGGGTGAGCAAGGACAGCTAAGACCACTGGTCCCAGCTTAGTTCCTCTGTTTACCAGATGATATGCACTATTCAGAGCCTCAGCTTCCTCATCTGGGTAAAAGACACAATGATACATGTAGCCACTCAACTAGCTTGTGTCAAACACTTGCCCCATGACAGAGATACTCCCTAGAAGGGCTTAGGTACAGTAGCAAAGACAAGGAAAACCAGCAATTACAGAACAAAGACAATAAGCCCTACTCCACAAAGTTTAGGAGGAATCAGTGAGGAAGAGTTTATAGACTGTGGGATGTGGAGATGTTCTTTGGTATCCATGGATACTAAGGTTCTAAGACTACTACTTCTGGTCCTAAGGATACAAAAAAAACTTCAGATGCTGGAGCTTCTTACATAAAATGATGTGTTTGTATAAAACGACACATATCTTTCAGTTATTTGGAATCATCTCTAACTTACAATACCTAATACAACATAAACACGTTGTAAATAGTTCTTACGCTATGCTGTTTAGCAAATAATGGTCAAAAAAAGAGTCTTATGTATTCAGTATAGATGCGACCACTGAAGGTCTATATACATGTTGGCAATCAATGCGCAGACAGCGAGTGCTACAGAGTAAACTAGGGTCTCCGGAATGTCAGTACTGCAGCAAGGTTTGCTGATCAACCCTCCTGCCCATCATGTGACAAATGCATCTTCTGTGTTTTGGAACTTTCTGAAATTGCAAGAAAAAATGTATTTGTAATTGGCTGAATCTCAGATAAAGATCTCATGGATGGGAAAGGTCGACTGTATTCTGTAGTTATAAGATTAAGATAAAAAGATGGGGATAAGGAGGAGAGAGATTTGAAGGAATATGCCTATAGGAATGTATTTAAAAATAATGACTACCAGTAGATTCAGTAATAATAGTAATAACAATAATAATAATAGCTTTGTCTCTTGAACAATTCGTTCTGTGGTACATAGAAAAGAGAATTGTACACACAATCTCACTTTATCCAGCTTGCACATCAATGAGGAGATGGTAATCATCTCCATTTATAGAGGAGAACAATTAGAGTTCAGGAAATAATCACCTTTCTCAGGTCTCACAATTTGTGAGTCAACAACTTGGCTTCAGATGGCAGGCAGTTCCATGAATATAGCCCCTATGCCTTGCCACTGTAACAAAAACATACACCCAAACTGTATGAAAATTCTATTATCTAAATATTTGCTTTCCTCCCCATCCACCCTATCACATAGATAGAACCCTCTCTAACTCAGGAATTGTGACCCATGAAGAAATGTGATATTCTAATTTAAATATCCATTCCTTTTTCAGAGTTTCCAACTTTCACAGCAGAAAGTTCATAACCAATATATTTCTTTGACAAATAAAATAAAGCCAGTGTGTTGTTCTACCTGGAAATCTTTAAATTATCTCTTTAGACTTTCAGCACACAATTTACAAGTGACAGGCAACATATTTCATTATCTTTACGTTTGAAATAACTTTCAAAGAGAGAGGAGAGGGGGCGTGTGACATTATTGTGATCAATTCTGTCAGAAATATTATTCGATTTACTTGATTTTTGAGAACACAACCATTTTTCATTGTTATTCTGAGTTTCCTCAGATGTTTTACAGGAGGCTAACATAAATAGTAAAATATGTTTCCCTAAGACATCTGTTGAAAAAATAATGAAGAGATGTGCTGCTGAGCCAAGGTCCCCATCAGCCAAAGCCTCTTTTCAAAGCTAAGAAGCAAAGTTCCAAGTGTGCTTGGGCTAAGACAAACTCTACTCTGCTCCACCAGGAAGAATGGTCAGATTTCCCATGTCTTGAAAGATGCCAGATGGATTTTGCTAGATTCAGGAACAATCACATCCTAGAGGGACACTGAAATGGAACCTCCTTAGTCATCCCTGCGAAGTTTGTGGCTCCATCTCACTGGTATAGATCCAAAGAGTCTTACCCAAATCTGATATTTTATCAGGCTGAAAAATCTTTGTGTGATAGATTATCTTTCTTCCTGGTTATAGTTTATTGACCTTTGTCATTGAGATGTGTGCTTCAGGAGAACATAGAATAGCAACTATGTGGCTGCCAGCCCAGTATGACCCATTACGAACAAAACAATACTTTGGATTAGTCAGAGGTGAATTGTACTTGTATTTCCCAGGGTTTGGATGAGATGAACCTAATTTACGTGGGGCCAAATTTCAGATGAGAACAGAACTAGGCAGTGTAAGTCACAAGCTAAAACTTAAAAAGTGATCATCCTATGTCCTTAGATGACTTTTAAATGCTTGTAACTTGATTGTTTGTTTGTTTTTCTTAAATAAAGAGACTTACTGGTCTTCTTTCTATGTGGCATCTGAGAGAGTATCTGGTTGAGAAGGCCTTCATCATAAATCGAGGAAAGCATTTTATCTTCATTTCACATATGGAGGGATCTGGCTATCTGGGAACCTAATGAAATGATCTAATTACTCAGCCTATGACGTGGTAAAACAGAATTGCTTAAAATCTAAGATACTTTACCCTCAACCAAACCAGGCATTTGGAGAGATTTGCTTTAGATTTACAGTAGAAACGAGAATGCTGATTTGGCTTTATTCTCCCCACCCCCCACTACTGTTCTGCTCCCCTCCCACAACTAATTTCCAAGTCTTTTCATTTGTGGTTCTGTACTTGTTTTTATGCCTGGTGTGCATGTGCCATTTGTATTTATTGGAAAAAAAATAAGGACGTATGCTCAAGTTATTTAAGAGAGATTTTAAATGAAAATTTGCTTCCATAAACAGGAAGAGGAAAAACTGCCTTATTTATTTCAGTCATGCAGCTAATATGGAGAGTTATTTGTTGTTGTTCTTGTTCTTTGATATTGAAGTGTGGTTTTCAAGAAGGAGGAGTGGAGCAGTATGTTTTCCAGTTTCCTATTCCAAGGACCTAGCAAGCAGCATGGAGTTCAAGCTCAAAAAGATTACTGAGTGGTTACAAGTTTGAGTCATAGGCTTCTTCTGAAGAAAAGCAGCTTTGTTTCCTTTCCTATAGAGCAAATTTAGCTCACATAATCTATAATTACCTGGAAAAGTGTCTCAAAAGGATCTATTTTGATGAATAACTAGGCATACTTTTTTGAGTGAGCATCTCAGCTATCGGGATGTAAATGAGTATTTTTAAACCACTCAAACAGCATTTGTTCTCAACTCTACTGGCCATTAGATAGAAATTTCCACACAGTTCCATTTTAGAAGTCGCAAGAGTCAAATGGGCAGAGCATTCCCTCTAAGGTTTTGTAGGAAGATTGGGCAAAGTTACGGCTCAGGCCTCAGCCACTTGGTGAACCAAGCTAGTCACAAGAACCAAATAAGGCTTTAGATAACAGAGATTTAAAACAAAAGTAATACCAGATAACCAGAAATGAGCAAAGTGGAGAAAAGAAGGTTTTTGAAAGGAGGAGGAATCTGAAGTAGAGGCTGAAATATTTGGTGTAGCAACGACAAGAGAAGAATGAGCAAGAGCCAGAAGAAAGAAATCAAATGGGTGCAAAAATGTGTCCTTTGGGGGCTGGGAATGTGGCCTAGTGGTAGAGTGCTTAGCATGTATGAAGCCCTGATTCTCTGGTATCACATAAACCAAAAAAGCTGGAAGTGGCACTGTGGCTCAAGTGGTAGAGTGCTAGCCTTGAGCAAGTGAAGCTCAGGCCCTGAGGTCAAGCCCCAGGACTGGCGAAAAGAAAAGAAAAAGGAAAGAAAAGTGTCATTGTAGAAGAGGAATGACAGATGAATATAGTCATAATATTCCATGTACAAGTGGGAAAATGGGCCTGGGAATCTTGAGGGGATGGGTAGAGCTGGGAGAGATGGGAGTGGGGAGAATTATGAAAGGGATGACATTGATCAAGATGCATTGTGTTCATAAGTTAACATGTTGAATTGAAACCCCTTTGTATGACTATGTGAAGACAACAACAACAATAATAATAATAGAATATGGCTTTGCAGGGGATGACAAAACTAACAAAAAAAAGACTTGTTCATCAATTTTTTTTTTATTCCTTGGTTTTGCTGTCTGATTGTTCACAAATTTGCATCCAGATTGATGAAATGACAATGCACATGGTCTCTAGCCTGTTGTAAATTTCCATCTCTGTGTTCCTGGGGCCTCTTTCTCCATTACACAAGCTCACTTGGAAATCAAGGAAAAAGCTACCCTGCTTAGGGGAAGGACAATCTGGTCCTTGTGGTTCCCTGGATCGGTGCAGCATGGTCTGGTGACCAAGGGCATCGGATCCTATTTCTAGGATTAGTCAGAAAGGATTGAGCACATGTCTGTAGATTTTGCCTCAACATTATATTTTAGATGGTTCAGTCAGAGCTGTTACATTTGGCAGCGTTGCTTGTTAGCATTTGATAAACAATTATTGCCAAATGTTAGCAAGGAAACCTGCCAAATGTTACAGCTCAGATTTAACTGCTGAAAAAAAAAAAACACAGTTTGCAAAAGGCTTTTGCTACAGAGCTGCTTCCTGGTGTGCCAGTTCTGAAACTGCAGGAGACCCTGGTGGGGACAAATTGTGAGACTAAAGGTAGAGGGCCTTTTGCCAGTATTTCTGGGTTCCCTCTGAAGTTATGAATTAGTTGACACCTGTTGGTTTTCAAAGTAGTACATTGAGGGCAAATCACTGATGGGGAGCCATTTTGCTTCAGGGCATGCAGCCATATTTCCATAGTTGACACGCCCCTCTTCACGGGACTTTATACCAGCAGGTAAAGCTGTAGATTATCCTTTTATAGTGTCTTCTTGCCTATCTGTTTTAGGGCCTGATATTCTTTGACCATTTCCATGGGACTTTTCCTATTTTCCATTTCCCCCAGAAGAATTCTGTCCCTCCCCCTACCCAGTCACTGGTAAGAATTTTAAAAAATACTGTTAAAATTACCACCTCTCCTTTGTGATAATTCTATGATTCTGGTCATCAAAGATGATACTGTAACAGGATACACTGAGGTTTTAACTGGATACTTGGACATGTTCTCCATATGTGATTAGGAATAAGGGAAAAAAATGGAAGGCTTTCTCTTCACAGCCCATTGCTCAGCTCAGTCAGTGGGAGCCCATTAAGAGTAGCTTCAGACTTGAAGGTCTTTGTTATGGTGTTCCACAGAGCTTTGCTCTTTTCCTTGCCTTGGATAGTTTGGCTAGAGGTTTTTGTGTTAGGCAAGTATTTGTGTTTAAGTTGTGGGTGATTTTAAGCCTGTGGGGATAACTAAAATTCTGTGACATATTCAGAGTAAAGAAAGACAAAAATCAGTAGCTAGGCACCTGTGTCTCACATCTAGAATCCTAACTACCCAGGCTGAGATCTGAGACTGGCAGTTCAAAGCCAATCCAAGAAATTTGTATCTTCTATATGGCTTACGTGGTAAATCCTTGAGTTTTGAAAAAGCTAAAGGGTAAAGCCCAGATCTTGAGTTCAAATCTCACTACTGGTCAAAAAATAAGAGGGAGAAAAATTATATTAAAAAGTTATAAAAATAAGAGGAGTAAAAGTTTGAACAAATCCACTTAATTGTAATTTATAGAAATATATGACATTTATGTTCAGGAATTCATAACCTGAATAAAAGTCACATTTGTATTTTCACGCTAGGATAAAATCATTCTTCCAGTGGTTAGTCTTTCTTTTTTCTTTTCTTCCTCTATGCAGATATTCCAAATACCAAATACTTGCTTTCTTGGGGTTAGTTTACAAGAAGTTCAAAAACAAGCATTTGATTTTGTCTTGGCCAATCTGATGCATTCTCACATGACTGAGTTGAGCATTTAGTGACTCTGGAAGTAGATAGAGAAGTGGTCTTCTTGCAAGGGGTGAGGGTTTTTGGAGCAATTCATGTCAGTGTTTCCAGTAGGGTGCTCCAGTGGTGGTGACAGCAGCTGGATCTGCTTCTTGCACAGTATAATATTAGTCACTATCCTGAGTTTCTTTCTTAAATTTGTCAGTTTAAACCTCTGCCCCTGCTATCATTCTAATTGCAGTCTTTATGATCATAATGGACAAGTGTAAAGCCTATTAATTATCTTTGTCCTGAAGTCTTTCCTCTTCACAATTTCTGATCTATAAAGTGATCTATATAAATTTGGGGAAATAAGATACCACTGGGCATTTCTCATTTTCAGAGGAGAGAGAAAGTGTAGTGAAGAGATGTTAGTGATACAAGATCAATAATGGAAGGGGAATAAGAGCCTAATTTAAAAACTCTGGTCCAAATACAAATACAAAGAATCAAGGATGAATATGTGTGTGTGTGTGTGTGTGTGTGTGTGTGTGTGTGTGTGTGTGTACACACACAAATTAGGAATTTGTGGTAAGAAAGAGACAGGTAGTAGATGCTCTCATATTTTCTTATGAAATTCAAAGAAAAAAATCTTCTAGTGAGACTTTTGAAAAGAGTCTGGAAGAGAAAGAAGACTTGGAGTATCAGCTGAGGGAAATGTAAGCTAGCCAAATAAATTAATTACCATGGTGAGGACTCATCTAAGACTGACAAGAACAGAAAGTGTTGCCACATCAACCAATATAGTTGTGAAAAGAAACTTTTTTTTTCCTGAGAGGATACAAATAGTGTAAGTAAAATGAAGAGCTAATTGGTGTTTGAGAATTCACCAGATACATTTGGCTTGAAGGGACAATTTCACCAAGCAAGCTGAAGATAATGATGAGCAACAGCACCGATTCTGAAATGTAGAAGAGGTTGAGTAAGAAAGAAAGGGATCAAAAGTAATTTCAGGGACTAAATGAAGTTCCTTTGAGGAAGAAGAAATCATTATGATCAGACACCAACATATGGATTTCTATGACTTCAAGGAGCAATTATGGAAGATGACAAGAGTGCGAGGATGGAACCACTAAAATGTGATGGTCAAAATCACTGCAGTAGGATTCCGTCTCAAACTCTGATAGGAAGTCTGTATTCTTCTCTATAAGCTAGAAGATGCTTCCTTTAAAGGAGAGAAGAATGTCATGTTTCAATGGCTACTGACACCTCGGGAGACCGTGCCTTGGGTTTGTTGGTTTTCCACCGAGAAGTATGCTGCTTGAGAACACAGCTGCAGCTGGTGGCTCACGCTTGTGATCCTAGCTACTCAGGAGGCTAAGATCTGAGGATCATGGTTCAAAGCCAGCCTGGGCAGCAAACTCTGTGAGACTCTTATCTCCAATAAACCACAGAAAACCAGAGTGGCGCTGAGGCTCAAATGGTCGAGTGCTAGCCTTGAGCCAAAAAGCACAGGGCAGTGCCCTAGCCCAGAGTTCAAGCCCTATGACAAAAAAAGAAAAAGAAAAAAAAAACCCATGCAACTATGGAGAGAAGTAGGAGAATCAAGTGGGGAAGGGGGAAGAATTCAAGAATTCATTGAATACACAAAAATGTTTAGAAAAGGAAAGGGTGGATGAAGGGGTGTGAAAATTTTGATGAAAATACAATTCATATAAGATGAATTGTATTCATAAGCTGCGGTGTTAAATGGCACTTCCTTTGTTCAACTACTTGAAGATAATAAATTGTTTTAAAACACAAGTATGTCGCAGAAAGATTAATGCAAAAAGTAGCAAATATTTTTTTAAAAAAAGCATAAAATTAGTAAGTATAGAGCTCCCATAACCCAGATTGCTACTCAGTTAATTCAATTTGTAAAGTTCCAGCCCAACTGGAATAATACTGCAAGTGATTAAGGAATTATTTCCCTGAAAAACATTCTACCCTCTACAAGAGCTAATTGAATTATTAGTACTTTCTTCCTGAATGTAAAACAGGGCCATTTCCTTGGTTGGACCCATGGAAGATAATCCCTAGACCTTCCAGTCTGTAAAGGCTTCGGACTTGAGTTAGATTCTGGGCATGTTCTCATCGTGGATAACTCTCATCTGCTCTACCTGCAGGCCTGCCTGTCTTTCCTTTCAATCTCCGCTAGGTCCCATCCCCTTTGCTTGAAAGGATTCTTTCTTATTCTTCTGCTGAACTCTGATTTGTCCACAACTGTCTTCTGCCCAGCACAATATTGATCTGAATGTTGTGTGTCTGCAGAGGTGATCATTTTATTGCTTTTTTTGTGTGTTGTTTGTTTGTATCAATGCTCCAGTTTTACTCATATTGTCCTCTTACACACACAGCTGCATTCTCTGTTCTTCTTCTTCATCTTCTTTTTTTTTTTTAAGCCAGAATTGCACCTCAGCCAGATATGCTCCTTCCTCAGTTCCTAGCAACCAACTCTGACTAATTTAGTCAGAAAATAAAAGTAGTTGTTGAAAGGTGTTGTGTAGCTCACAGATGTAACTGGAAATCTGGAATTTAGCAAACAGTTAGAACAGGGGGAGGCTAGAAGCACAGCCAAAAACCTTGGGAAACATCGACATTTAAATGGCAGATGGAAGAAAAGAAACCCAGGAAGGAAAACTGAGAAGGAGCCATCGTGAGGCGTGAGGAGAACTACAGAAGTTTCAAAGCTTTTCGATGGTAAGAGACTAGATAGGGAGTTCTAAGAGTTGTGACAAAGGCAGCAGAGATTTCATCAGATAGAAATGATGAAGTGACCCTTGCATGTGGCAATCAGGCATTGGTTGGAAAAACTTGGAAGAGAGTCGAAGGGAGTAGGCGAGGTAGTCTGAACTTGGTGTGCAGTGCAACTAGTATTTGATGACACGCTTGAGAATTTTTACAAGGTGTGGGGAAATGATGGGAAAGAAGTTGGAATAGGAAGGAGTGATGATTGTTTAAAATGTGTCTATGAGAAGTGCAAGAGATGGGGGCAGAAGCCAGTTACAGTCAGGAGTAGGGACATCTTGTTTTTCGAGGTGGAGGAAGGTGGATAGAGAAATATTAACCTAATGAGTTTGTGTGGGGATGAAATGTTGATAGAAGTCATCTTTCATGGTCTGGGTTTTCCCAGTGAAATGGAAGGAAAAGTAATTGGCTGAGAATGAACTAGGATCATGAGAAGGGGTTGATGTTTTTATTTTTCTTGATTTTCCTTTCTCTATCTGTGTGTGTGTGTGTGTGTGTGTGTGTGCACTGGATACGTCTCCTGAACTACTTTGACACTCAAGGCTAGTGTTCTACTACAGCTCCACTTCCGGGATTTTTGTTTTTTGTTTTGGTAGTTATTGGTATGAATCTCACAGGCTTTCCAGGATGGGCTGACTTCAAACTGGAAACTTTAGGTCTCAGCCTCCTGAGTAGCTATGATTACAGTTGTGAGCCACTGGTGCCAGCGGTGATATTTCTTCAAGTTCTTATTTGCCCCAAAGAACTTAACCAAAGCTAACTGACATTGTTTTCATTACATTATACAACATATGCTATTGTTCAACAGGCCTCCACTTGCTCTACTCAAGAAGGAACAAGCTTATATCTGTAATCCTAGCAATTCAGCATGTAGAGATAGGAAATACCATGATTTGAGACTAGCTTGGGCAAAAAATTAAGTCTATGAGACCCCTAGTAAATAAATAAAATGCTGGGCTCAATTGAGTATGCCTCATCTCAGCTACACGTTAGCATAGCCTAGAAGATCACAGTCCAGGACAGTCTTAGCATAGAAAGATTCAATTTCAAAAATGATGAAATAGGTCCCATGTTTTCCCTTATGTGTAATAAGTAGTATACGTCTAGCATAATCTTACCAGACAAACAAAAATGGTCAAAAGCTATGTACGTATGACCATATAAGATGATGCTAAGTGAAATGAACCCCAAAATAGAGACACAAGAGATTTCTTCTTTATTGCTGTTGTTTTAATGTACTATGTGATGTTTTTTGTTTCTTTTGTATGTTCTTCCCACTATGGTAGAACCCCTGTTGTCACTGTATTTGATTCCGGTGCCCTGCATCTTGTATATACATTTTTATAATTTGGGGAGGGGAAGGGAAATAACAAAATGCTGAAACAAGGATACAGGTTGACCCACTGTAACAATGAGATGTACAAGACATTATGTTGAAGATGAACTTTACAACTTGGGAGGGGGATAGAGGGAGGAGTTGGGGAAGTGGGGAGGGAAGGGATCGTAGGGAAAAACAAAGGAGGGGATAACAATTCTTGATAGGAAATGTACTCATTACCTTATTCGTGTAACTGTAACCCCTCTGTACAGTATCTTTACCATAAAAAACATTTAAAAAAAGAACTCTCCCCCCCACAGTTCCCCAAAATGGTTATTTCTACCTGTCATTTATAGAAATTTCTTGATTAGAACCTGCTGAATGATCAAAGGGACTATTTTATTTATTGTTACAGTACTGGGGTTTTAGTTTAGGAACTCACTTTGCTAGGTTGGTGCTCTGCCACTAGATCCATGCCTCCATTATTTGTTTTTCTGGTGACTTTTTTCTTTCTTTTTTTTTTGGAGTTCATTTATGCAGTTTATTTTTATTTTATTTTTTTAAATTTAATTGTCAAGGTGATGTTCAGAGGAGTTATAGTTACACATATAAGGTAGTGAGTACATTTCTTGTCAAACATTGTTACCTCCTCCCTCATTTTTCTCCCACTTTCCCTCTCCCCCAACTCTGTCCCACCTCCCAAGTTGTAAAGTTCATTTCCAACATAGTGTCTTGTGAGCATCACTGTTGCATTGGTTCACCCTTTGTCCTTTGTCTCACCATTTTGTGATTCTCCTTCCCTTCCCCAAATCAGATACACATATATACAAGACACAGGGCACCAAAATCAAACACTGTAACAACAGGGGATAAGCCAAAGGGGGAAAAAATGAAGAAAAAAATATTTTTACCCAGTACGTTAAAAACAACAGCAAAGAAAAACCTCTCGTTTCCATATCTTGGAGTTTATTTCTATTTGCATCATCTGCACATTCGCTGGTCATTTTTGAGAGCGCTTCTTGCTCTGTCTGGGCTGGAGCCGATGCCATCATCCACCTATTTTTAGGCTTCCTTTTGTTGGATCATAGGTATATGCCATTCCATACACCTTCTTTCCATGGAGATGGAATCTTGATATTTCAGCCTGGATTGTCCTAAAATGACAATCCTCTCATTCTTAGCTTTCCACATGGCCTTGAGTGGCAGAAGTGGGTATGGTGCCCAGCCAGAGGTGGAGAAGAGGTATAGCAATCTTTCTATATTTTGCCCAGTTTCAAACTGCTATCTTCTTGATCTCCCAAGCAGCTGATGCCTGGCTTCAAAGGGACTTAAAAAAATTTAATGTCTTTACTTTGGTTAAGTTTATGGGGTTTCCCATATTCAGAGTCCAAGGAGAAAGAGAGATGGAAGAATTTTATAATTTTACAATTCTATAACTGTGTCCAATTTTATGATTGGAATCTTTACACTAATTCGGCATTTGGCCCCTCTGACTCTTAGCGTTTTATCCATAGGTCTGTGTGCTCCTGTGAGGACATTTTACATTACACCTACTGATGGGTCCATCTAGCATCATGGGTACTTGAAGTTGAACAAATCTGTCATGGAAAAGCCCTAGTGTATGAAACCTTCTTCCTCTAGTTCAGCAGCTAGGCCTGTGTACAATTACTTAGGGAAGGACATAAGAAGCCCAGTGCTTTCCCCCTTCCCCCTAATACACACACACACACACACACACACACACACACACACACACACACACACACAGCCTTTGTTTCATTAGAGGCAGGCCCCCAATTCTCTAAATGGCTCACCAAATCAAGAGAGGGCAGGACACGACTCTGGATTTTGTTGCAGCCAAGGTGATGCCCACAAACTCCTTGATTTACCATTTCAACTCTCATTTGTCAGAGAAATGGTGCGGTCACCAGGCCCCTGTGGGCAGCCCACTGAGACTCAGGAGATGCAGGTTAAAACTAGAGGTGATATATGGGAGTAGAGACCTGCGGTGGTGGTGCGGGGGGGGGGGCGGGGAGTAGACTCTTGCTTGCCCGGGATGATACACCAAACTATTAGCGCTCTCTATGGACAGGGAAAAAGGCTAGAGCACAGAACGTTTTTTTCACCTCTTATTTTAGGTACTCAACCAAAAGGAACTTCACTTCTACTGAGAATGGAGTGGAAGAGTACAGGAAGTCACTTTAGATTCTTTATCCACTCTTATCCGTGTATATGGCATTTCCTTCTCTGCTTTGTGTTTTACTGTAATTTGGAATACCAGACTGCTGGAAGCTCAGAGAGCTAGCTATCAGAAAGGCTGCTGTGTATTCTTCATTGGTGCCTGTTACAGTCTCTGATGGTTTTCTGTTGAAACGATCAGTCATGGATAAAAAAGAAGATGGAGAAGGGTGATCCACCTACAAAACTACATCAGTCGTGATTATTATTTAAGGAGATGCTAGGCATGGTGCTTACTGTCCATTTTATACCATCTTGATTTTTGCAGTAAGGCTTAAGTCATTTATACATTGAGCAAGTATCTGTGGAGCTTCAGACTGTTTCAACATATGCCTACAGTCACAATATTATTAAATACATAGAAGAGTGACTCCTGTCAGGTCTGTCCATTGCTAAGGGCCATTCCCTTTCTATTTACCAAGTCTGTGAACAGCTTTGGAGAGTAAAAACGAGCTGACTGGGTAATAGGAATCCTGAATGCGAGGTTGATGAGAGAAAGGAAGTGCTTTCCTCTGCAAACCTCCTCTTTATCCCGTGACCTTTGCCTTGATTAGTGCTGAGGGCAGGGTAGAGGAGAAAGAGGAAGTAGTATGCATGTGAATTCAACCTGCATATGAATTTGATATCACACAAATTTCTCAGGATCCCATTAACCAGGTGTAGAATATGTGGGGAAGGGTGAGTGGAGGTGGAGGGTCTCTCTCCTTTCTTTCCCAGCCCTTCTCCAGTTTAGTTTTCCAGGCCTCAACATTTTTGATCATGAATGTTTGTTAAATCGTTATGCTTTTACCATGGTCCCAGCCAAGGTTGAAAGTAATGCAATAGGAGTACAGAAAAGAAGAAAGAGAGGCATTAAAAACACCCAAGTGGAAAAAAGAACAAAAAGCATTTCACCTCAGCCAATATTTTCTTCTTTTATTGTCCATTAGCTGCCAAGTATCTTCTGAATGTAACAGCTGTGTTCTTCTTGAATATATGCAGAAAAAAATTGGAAGCTTATATATTTTTTTTAAAAAAACCTCCTCAAAGAATTGCTTGTAACAGTGCCGGTGCTGTTCACAGCATCTGGGTTTATTTAAGTTAATACACATAGTAGGAGCTGATAGAGGTGTCTGGGATCCCCAAGCTGGGGGAGCATCGGGGCATCTGGGATTCAGTGGAGAAGCACATTGTTCTTGCTGTCATTTCTGTCCATGCCATGGTGAGGTTTAACATGTGACTGGGATACTAGAGAAATGGAACCAGTAATCAAGAGCCTAGCTACCTAGGTGCAATTTTTCTCATCCGTCTCCCCTTAGTGCTAAGACCTTGGGCAAGTTCCTTTAATCTACTGTTATCTATTTTTCCACCTGAAAAATGTTCACAAATATAGTAGGCACTGCTAGATCAAGTTTCAAAGCCAGCCCAGGCAGGGAAGTCCATGAGGCTCTTATCTCCAGTTAACCACCAGAAAACTGGAAATGCTGCTGAGGTAGAGCACTAGCCTTGAGGAAAAAAAAAAGAGCTCAGAGACAGCACCCAGGCTCAGAGTTAAAGCATCATGAGTGACAGAAAACAAAATAGTGCTTTACTTGAGCTAAATACGTATAGGAAATATCTAGCATATGAGTAGCTCCGTCTAAAGAGTAATATTCCCCCTGATGGAATGCCATTTTGAAGAAATGTACCTGTTTAACACAAAGAAAATTCAGACTTCCTCATCTCTCCCTACAGGAGAGTTCTAGAAGGAGGTACTCCGGATAGGAAGGAGCTTTGTGGTCTGTGGATCTAACTTTACTTTGAGTTTTGAGTTTCTCTCTGATGCAATATCAAGATCCAACTGGACACTGCTTCCTAGTTGATGCAATTAAGAAAGTGGGGTATGGGGGCAGTTTGAGGGTGCTAAAGACCAAACAGGGCAAGTGAGCGTGTATCACCCACTTCCATGGTGTCCCAATATGAAGGCTGCCAGCTTTTTCTGAGTAGTTTGTTGGAGATAAGAGTCTCATTTTTTCTTTGCCCAGCCTGGCTTCAAAATGCTGTCTTCGTATTTCAGCCTCCTGAATAGCTAGGTGTGAGCCACAAGTGTCTGCCCCCAAACTATTTTTAAAAAAGAGGAGGGGATAAAAAAGAGAAATAGAGGGAGCAAATCTGATCAAATCATATGCCTGTTACAGAAATGCCAAAATGATAGCTCTGTATAATAAATATTTGCTAATAAAACTATATCAATCTCTATTACTAAAACTAATTTAACTTATCTGTTTTTCAAATGAGGCTACTAGAAAAGGTTGATATACATATACATATATATATATATATCGTTTACATTTATAACTCACTTTACTTTTCTATTGGACCACTCTGACACTGATAACTTGTTTACAAAAGTACAACTTGCTCTCTGGGTTTGCATGTCTCTTTCTTCTTCTATGACTTTTACAAATGTTGTACTGGTACTAGGACTTAAACTCAGGGAACAGGTGCTATCCCCTTTTTTGCTGAAGGTTGGTACCCTACCACTTTCAATTTTTGGTGGTAAATTGGAGATCAGAATCTCATAGACATTTCTGCCTGGTCTGGCGTTGAATCTGATCCTCTGATCTCAGCCTCCTAAATCGTCGGGATTGATTACAGGTGTGAGTCACAGGTGCCTAGCTCCATGACTTCTTTGAATGTTTCTTTTAAACTTGCCATCTCCTTCCAGGCGATAGCCAGCAGAAAACTCACTACCCAGACTGCTGTCACTTGACAACGAACTGCCAAAAGACAGCTTCTTTAAAGAACTGTGAACTGTGGGAACTGAGAAGATGGTATGAACTTATCTTCTTCACTTATGAGGTTGGATCTTGCTGTGTGGCCTGACACCAACCTTCTCTAGGGTAACGTCTTCCTCTGGAACCATGGAATAAACACTGGTTCAGGATGGTTTTATTTTTTTACATGGTCATGTGCCCTGGCATTGGACCCAGCCTGACTTACAAGAAAAACCATAATCGGATCCTTGCTTATAGCTATTGAGATCCTGGTCTGGCCACTTAACCCCTGCATACTGTATGTTCTTCTTCTGGCAAATGGCGTTATTCATATTGTTTATGGTGTTGTAGCATAAAAGCATATGATGCCCTAAAGCCTTTAGAGAACTGAAGGGTATAATACACATTCAATTAATGTCAGCTTTGGTTCCCATGCATTAGCACAAGCTGCTGCCATTCTGCAGGAGTGAGTGCTTTTGGCTCTCTGATTCCTGGATCCTTGAGAGTACATTCTGCTATTCTTTTTTTTAAACTCAGTGAATCTGTCTCAGATTTTGATGAGAACCATTGTTAAAGTGCCTGTGGTCCCCAGAAGTGTGCAAAGCCCCTCCATCGTGGTCTCATAGTGAGCATGCGGAGACACAGCACGCTTCTCTCCACAGAAAGCTGTAAGCTCCAGCCCCATTTACATTGCAACGGAAGGAAATGTTTCCTCTTCCCTCATTTGGGAAAGATGCAGTGGTTTCCTTTTTCTTCCTGGCATTCTTGAGTCTTTCAGTAGACAGAAATTAGAGAGGATTTGGGGCTCCGAAGAGATGCGTGGTAATTTTCTTATCAGGTGATGATTGATTCTTTCATTGCACAATTTCACTTTAATTGTGTTCATTTAGTAGAGCTGACTAATACACACACATATTGTGGTATGTAATGTATCCCTGATGTATATAAAATCAGAGCTATGATTCCATTCTGGGTTCTGGTGCGAATAAAAAAGCTATTCAGGCTTTGTTCAGGTACTTTACAGCACTGCTGTAGTGTTTTGATAGAAATATAGTATTATCCATATATAGTTTGGGGCATATGATTCCTTTTAGGTAATATAATACCTGTAACATAATGAGTGTCATTAATAAAGCGACAAAATAAAACTTGAATTACCACTTCAAGGATGTGCTTTACTCCACCAGTAATACACTTTTTGGCCCTTTGTAGTTTTTTTCTCCTTTGAATTCATGGCTTACTGCATTCAAACTGTGATATTAACACACCAACTAAGCATACCCCGTGGTGTCATAAAGCTCTGCTACTGTGGTGTCAAAGGGGAAAAAAACAAACATTATTCTCCAACAGAAATGGGAGATGGAAACTGGGATGCTTTCAAAGAGAATACGACTCTCATGAAATAAGCAAATTTATTTACTACCCCAGAGCAATATTTCTACTTTTATATTTTTTGGAAAGCAGGTATTTCTTTACTCATGCAAGTTGTTGTTTTTTAATTTTATATTTCAAAAACAAAGCTCAAAGAAGAAGTCCTAAATTAATATTAGCCAAGTTTAGATATTTAAAAACTCATACAATGTTCCAAAACTACTAAATAATATTGAAGCTACTAAAAGCTATTATTATTATTATTTTAAAATAAACCTTTCATTTCTCTTCTCATTGATTCCCCTCGATATTACCAGCTGATTAGTCCAGGGTTGTGTTGTGAAGACAGTGTCTGGGGTTTTCCTGGGACAGTTCAGTAATCCTGAAAGCACCGAGAATTTAGACATTTGATTGTGGTGTCAAATATGTCATTCACGAAGGGAAAGCTTTCCTGCAGGCTCTTGTTGAGCCGTGAACAGATTGTTCCATGAATCAGTGGCATATTCAAAAGCTACTCCAAAGTTTGTTTCTAATTCTAGGTCACAAGAAACCTGGCTGTTCATGCAAGCTACTGATGAGAAGAGTTGAGATATCTTGATTTTCACCAGCAGGAAGAATTATACAAGAAAGAATATAAGAATTACTATTTTTAAGCAGTTTCCTATAGTAGGACCAGAAATGGATAAAAAGCCTAGATAGTTACAGAAGTTACAAATAAAAAAATATGGCTTTAGTTTTCTTTACAATCATGCACATTTTTCAGTCCAAGTACAGCGCAGTTTTCAATAGCTATATAATTAAGTATCATTGGAGCTATGAGTGAGACCATGCAAAGGTGTGAAGAAGTAAATGAATTTGTACAATGTATCTGCAAAACTTTGATTAACATGGAGTTGAGAATGAGTGACAGTTTCTACTTTTCACATTTCCTGGCATTGTTTCTTACATAATTAGAGAGTTTAAAAACATCTATACTATGGCTAGACTTATGCTTCGATTTTCAAGAAACCTGGGAAATGTGATATTTGGAAGAAGGATCTGTAATTCGTGATCTGGTTTTATTTTTTTAATTTCTTTATATACTGTGCATTGTAAAAACCATCTAGTGTACATTAGGGTGGTGTCACTATCAAACATGGAATTTAAATTTCAAGAACTAGAAATCTCCCAAGTGTTTATATTCACATAATGCTATTATCTTGACACCTTGAGAAGTGATAAGCAAACTTCTAGAGGAAAAAATAATTGGGGAGAAAAAACACTATTATGAAATTGGCAAGTGAAGTTAGCCTGTAGAATAGCTGACTTCTGTCCCTTTTTCTCCTGTGACAATAGTATTCTATCACCTGAATTCCTTTGTGGTCACACATCTTTAAACTAGATGATTGCCATTGTCATGTGTGTCTAGAATATGTCTTCTAATGGATGATATCATCTGGCTCAAATGAGAAATCAAATCTTGTATTTGTCCTCAAAAGCACAATATGTCAACTATTCCCAAATAAATCTTGTAATTACTGCGATGCATTCACCTACTAGTAGATTTGAGAGGTCCTACCAGTAAGTATATTTTAAAATTGTGTCTGGCGCTGGTAGCTCATGCCTGTAATCCTAGCTACTCAGGAGGCTGAGATCTGAGGATCAGGTTCATTCAAAGTCAGCCTGGACAAGAAAGGCCCTAAGACTCTTATCTCCAACAGACTACTCGAATAAGCTGGTAGTGGTTGTGGCTCAAGTGGTAGAGCTCTAGGCTTTAGCACAAAGAGGCTCAGGGACCGTGTCCAGGCCCAATGTTTAAGCCCACAACTGGCACACACACACACACTTTACTGTATATTATGAATATTCAGTATTTCTATTTTTTATAATATGTATAATCAAACTTAATCCTAGAGCTGATCACAGACTCATAACTTTCAGAGTGCATAGCAGACTTAATGCGAGTAAACCAATGTAATGAAATGCCCACTCACATTGAGGGTAAGTTCTTAGTCTGATACTTTATCTAGTTGTTGGTCAATACATTGCCCTTCACTTACACTCAGGTTTCTATCGACAAAATAATTTCTTAAAAATAAAATTTCTTAAGATATGACTTCTTCAAAAAGCTGTCTTTAATAGGGGAGGAGCATAATGGAAGGGTAGCATTGCTCAAGATGCATTGTATTCACAACCTGACTTATGCAATCCTAAACAATTTGACCAACTCCTTAATAATATCTTTTAAAAATAAAAACTGTCCTCTTAGTATACCAGTTGACTATCATCAGAATAGATAATAGAAAAGTTAGGGATCCTTATACAGGTGCAGAGAATCAAATACAGCTTTCATTCTGTAACGGCATCGAAGGTTGAACATGCCATATCTTGTTTAGGAAACATGAGGGATTACTAGCGCTAACGTCAATTCCTATATCATAGAATCAAATCCCATGTCTAAAATAATAAAGTGAAAGGTTTCACAGTGTCATCCCGTTATCTCTGTGTGATGTAATGTCACTTAAACCAGCCTGGTGTGACTTACCTGACTGGACTGCTGGAAATTCGTATTAGCAAATCTCCTGATTTGGATGGAGAAAAATCATTAGGATAAGGCTTTCTTGTAGTGAGGGCCAGTTGCAGAAATGAGTTAAAATCCAAGCAGATCCTGAAAGCTGACTCCTCCACCCAAAGGCCTCTGGGAATTCTCAGACTTATGTGGAACTGGAGACAGCTCTTAGAGACATCACCAGTCTGGAATGTATTCTCCTGATTTATTTATGTCCTGACTTGTTCTAATTTAGGTATCTCTGAAAATGTTTGAAGTACACTGGAGGAGATGTGATAACGGAACCCTTGTTTATTGTTTTTGATTTTGGTGCTGGTGCTGGTGCTTGAACTCAGGGCCTATGCATGGTCCCTGAGCTGCTTTTGCTCAAGGCTAGTGCTCTACCACTTGAGCCACAGAACAACTTCTGCCTTTTGGGAGTTTAATTGGAGATTAGATTCTTATAGACTTTTCTTGCTAAGGATAGCTTTGAACTTCAAACTTTAATCTCAGCCTCCTGAGTAGCTAAGATTACAAGGGTGAGTCAGTGTTGTCCAGTTGGACCTTCTCATTAATGCTATATAAAAGTGAAAGCCCAGGCAGATTCCTTAAGCCTTCACAGGCTTATGTTTGTCTTATTTATAAATTGCAGCAAATGGTCTGGTAAGTACTCAAAACATTAATTAATAAAAATGAACGTTAATTCTATTGATCTTTTAATTCTAAAGTGATAAGAGTAACATTTGCTTTTATAACTTTTATTAGCAGTATTATAGATTAAAATAACATATTTAGTTGAGTTAGCAAAGAAAACCTTTATTTGTAACTATCTACACAGACGAAGGATTTTTAAGGCAACAGTTTCCCCCCTGTTTACAGAGCTTCTAGGCATTGTTTTTATGTTTTCTCGATTCACTGAGACATGCAGAGGAAAACAGCATATTGACAGAAGTCACAATCCTATTGTGATTTAAGTTGTGTATTAGAGGATCATTTATATCCTGTTGTTGTTACATACACAAATATGCAATGCATTCATTCTTTAAAAAATATATATCTAGCTGTTGTGGTTTAGTCTCTGTCATGAATTCTGTCTGCAGTGCTACCACCAAACCAGCTGGCAGCCCAAGGTAGATTCTCATCTATCCTGACAGGGTGGTGTAGGGTTTTTAAAATAGGAACCGTGGAAACAAGTGGGTGTGAGTATTTTGCACCTTAACCATTAAATCTGCAATGTGATGTGCCCTTTAATGTTTTGCAAAACCTTACAGAGTATGTAAACATAAGAAACTGTATTTCCCTTGATGTCTCTTTGTCTGCGAGGAACAAAATCTCAGACTAAAACCATTTCTGGTCCTACCATGTTACTCTCACAGAAATCCAGTCCATCTCTTTTTTTTCCCCTCTAGGCTATCTTACAAAATATTATACAAATGGATCTAAGATATTATGTAAATGTCTGAATGGTTAAAAATACGTTTTTTTCAGAAGATCTTCAAAATTAATGTACATTTGACCATTGGCCTTGCTTCTCTTAAGGCTTCTTTAACCTTCCCTCTGGACTGCAGACTGATCTTGTTGAGCTAGAAGAACCACATTTTGTGGGGACAGAAAAAAAGGCTCAACTGTGACAGTGACAAGTAGGTAACTGTCCAGGATTCTGAACAGTCTACCTGCTTTAAGGCAAGTTTGTGTGTGTGTGTGTTGTTGTTGTGTGTGTGTGTGTGTGTGTGTTGTTGATTGTTTTTAGAATATTTATTGTTTTGTTTTTTTCTCTCTTAAACTTAAGATATAACTGTCTATTCTGCACAGGAACACACACACACACACACACTTTCTCCATCGTATATATTAATAATACATAATTTAATGTTTTCATTTTCTAATTTGTTATGTACATTTGATTTTCTAACGAGTTTTACCATACTTCAGGTGTGAATATCACATACTCTTCTAACTCTGTACTTATAATAATGCAGTTTTCAAAATGTAATAAAGGTCCAAATGGCAATTCTGGGAACTTTAAAGGCCACATGGTGTTTGTAGCTATGAAGTTCCTGTGATTTCCTTCCTACTCAACGTTATTGAGGGTTCTGATGCTTCCATCTGAAAGGATACCTCTTGCTGCCTGTTTCAAATGCACAACCCAAAATTTAGCCAGGAAAACTCGATCCACATTGGTGCAAAATGCCAGTAGAGATCTCATTGTGGGTTCCACAATTTGAAAGGCATGTGAACTTACTCCAATGAATAACTAACATCCTTGAGAACCCCTAGGGTCTGTTCCTCATAGACTGACTCACTCATAAGAGGTGAGGAAGACTAAGCATGATCACTATGCAGATGGCATCCAGACTCAGTCTCTAGTGAAATATCAACACCTCCATCATGTCCTATGACCTTTCTGGGTCTCATTTTTCCTGTCTTTAAATGACGTTTGGATTGGGTGATCTTAATGTTACTTGAAAGTCGAAGGTTCTATACTTTAGTAGTCCAGACACTCCAGTTATCATAAAACCATTCAATATTCTAAGCATGACCCTGCTTCTGCATGAGCCTGGAGTCCCCGTGAGAATTATGTATCTAACAGTACAACAGCAACTGCCTTTGGCTCCCTCTGTGTGGTGAACTATACAAGAAAGCAACACTTTATTTGTTCATAGAACAGGATGTTAAATTCTCAATAGATCTCTCTCTCTCTCTCTCTCTGTGTTACAGAGATGGCTGTGTTATATAGGGAAGGGACTAAAATGGTGTGGGAAAATAAATAAGAAATAGCACAAGAAAGAAGTATTAACTGAGAAGTATTGTCTCAATGGGGATTTGTCACGTATCTCACTCCAGAACTACTGTTTCCCCAGCCCATAACTACCATGCTAAATCGTCTCTCTGGGCACTTTGAAGAGGAAGAGTTTCATTCTGTCTGTGGAACAACATGTCCCAAAGACATTTTTAAGCCATAGTCATAGGCTTCTCACTGCACATTGCACATTTTTGTCTCTGTTCTTGTGTTTGTAGAATTGTTATTATAATATCAGTGACAACAGACATTTATAATGTTGTTAAAAGTTCCCAAATTCTCCATGCAACTTAAAAGAACCTTTTTTGTTAGAAATACAATGTTCATCAGGAAAGCAAGATCTATCTATAGATATTTATATTTATCTGTCTCACATATTTAGATATATCTCTATATCTATCTCTCTACATACACATAGATATTTATCTAGATCTCTCTCTCTCTCTCTCTCTCTTTCTCTCTATCTGTTGTTTTAGTAATGTAAGTATATTTATAAGCACAGATCCAGACTGCAAAAATGGAAATAACAATGCAACTTTCTGTAATGGGAAATTACATTCATGAAAAATTGAAACCACTAAATTATAATGAGCACTGTAAATTCTTGAATGTGAATTCAGCTACAGTCAGGCTGGCTGATATATGGTGAATGCAGCTAGTCTTGTACTCTGTAACTCTCTGTAAAGAAGCAGGACATGATTATTGTAGACTTTCTTATACTTTTTCCATTTCTTTGATTATATGAGTTTATTATTTTTCACATGTGCATAATACATGAAATATTTTCTTATCTTGCTAATATCATTTACCATTTCTAACTCTGTGTGGCTGAAACTCCAAGGGTCTCATTCTTTATCATGCCTCTAGAAGAAGAGGCAAAATATAGGTTACAGTTTAGGACAGTTTTAAGGAAAGCATAAGTAGAAATGATTTGAGCTTTCCTTAGGAGGTCAGTTGTGTAAAATATTATTAAATGGTTGCTGTGATACTTTATACTGTTATAGCCTTAGCTATATTCATTCATTGGCCAAAGAAACATGCCTTTGGTTGTTTTTACAACACGATGGAAAACCTACTATCTTTAAAGAGTGTAGGCATTAATTAAAGGTATACTAAGTACATAGAACTTGATTAAATTGCAGTGCTTGGTGTGAAATTCTTCTCTATTTATGAAATCATATATGTGATCCATAGAGTCTTTGAGAAAACTTAAACTATATCTGTTTGGGGTAGATGCTTAAGCTTTCCAGAGGAAGTGACTATTGAAGTGCATGTTAAAGAAAGAAAAAGATCATATTATTTGGCATATAGGACTGATAAATGGGTATCATGTTTGGTATTACGCTGTTACTCAATCATTGTTGAATGAAAGAGTGGGTAAATAATCACATGGCAGTTGATACAGCATACAAATCTTCATTAGTTATAATGAATCATTATTGATCCAGAATAAAAAAAGTCAATAACTTTGCTTTGTTTCCTGACCCTATTTCTCTGTACCATACTCTGGAAGCTGTAAGTTCTTGGTAGGTTGCCATCAAATTTGAAGTTCTATTTGTAGGCAAATATTTACTAGCACTGATAACAATGTAAGGGAGAGAGATGTTCCCTTTTCTTGGATCATGCAATCCATTATTAAAAGCATTTAAGCAAACAAAAAACAGGAAAAGAAATACCTCATACTACAGGGAGGTCACATGGCCACAGGCATTATTTTGTTTATAACCTTAGCTTTTCTTTTTTAGAATATCTGTAGTCTCTGTTTCAAAGTGAAGGGCTACAAGATTTAAATTCATCTTAAATGTATGTATATAACATCTATATACTAAGAACCAACTACTCTTTCCTGTCATAAATGAATATTCACTGATATGTATGTGTGTGTAAGTGTGTGTGTGTGTGTGTGTGTGTGTGTGTGTGTGCTGGTGCTATGGCTTGAACTTCAGACCTGAAGCTGTCTCTAGCTTTTGTGCTCAAGACTAGTACTCAACTACTTAATCCATAGTTCCATTTCTGGATTTTTTGGTGGTTAGTTAGAAATAAGGATCTCCACAGACTTTCCTGCCTGATCTGATAAACCACAATCCTCAGATCTCAGTCTTCGGAGTAGCTAGGATTACAGGTGTGAAATGAAATCACTAGATACCTAAACATAGTTCCTGCTTGCGTATGCCCACCAGCCCCAAGTAAATCCAACAATTTGGCTGGGAATGGGATCAGAATTAGCGCTTACTGTTTTGGGCAAAATTGGTGTGGTCTGCAAAGAAGTCTCCTCCCCCAGAAAAAAAAACTTCCGTTTTAGTAAGGTACTGTTGAAAATAAGAAGCTTCCAAAACTCTCAGTAATGAGTTTAAAATAGTGTATTTCAGATAGCCAGAGTGACTGCTGATGGCCCATGAAGAGAGTAAGTTGAAAATAAATTATGAGAAAAATTAGAAGGAATGAATGGAATCCATAGGTTCATTAAAGAGGAAATAGCTAAAAAGAAGGCAGAGGTGATACTCTGATTGTTGGTGATAAAATGGATAATCTTGGGGAGAGAGGGAAATAGGAAAGGGGAAGACTTCAAGTACTAGGAACAGTTTAAGTTAGCGCTTAGTTAGCATAGCTACCCCAAACTGTTAATAAAAGAAATATGTGAGAACTATTATTGAGTAGAAGGCCAGTTTTCATCCTGTAATTCATGTTTTTAATTTATATACTTATATGCTGAATCTATAAGCTTTCTATTCATCTATCAGTCTATCTACTACCTATGCATGTATGTATATATGTATGCATGTATCTATCATCTATCTATAATGAATGGTTAGTCCATAACAACCTTAAGTATATGCCACTAAGTGATAATCCATGATACTCAACAATTAACATTAAGTTCCCAGTTTTTCTCAATGCAAAGGATTAGACTAAGTGAGAAAATCAGAGTACTTGTGTGGATGAATGTAACGGCCAGTAGCCAGAGGCAAAGAGCACAATTTCAGGGACAGAAAAATGCAATGGGTGTCTGCTTTGACTCCAAGGTCTTTGATCCATGTACAGTTAATTCTGGTGCAGGGTGATATATAAGGATCTAGCTTTAGTTTTCTACAAGTGATTAACCAATTTTGCCAGCACCATTTACTGAAGAGGCTGTCTTTCTTCCATTCTATTTTTTAGCTCCCTTATTGAAAGAAGATTATATGGCTATAGGTCTGTAGGTTCATTTGTGGGTTTTCAATTCTATTCCATTGGTCCTGAGGTCTGTTCTTGTGCCAGTACCAACCTGTTTTGATTACTATGGCTTTGTAATAGAGTTTGAAATTTGGTATTGATATTCCTCCAGCACTGTTCTTTCTGTTAAGGATTGTTTTTGTTTTTCGGGATCTTTTATTGTTCCATATGAGTTTTTGGATTGCCTGTTCTATTTCCTTGAAGAATGAGGTTGGAATATTGATAGGTATCGCATTGAATTTGTAGATAGCCTTGGGAAGTATTGCCATTTTCACGATGTTGATCCTTCCAATCCAGGAGCATGGGAGGTTTAGGAGAAACCTTAGGTCTCCTTGGCGCAAGCAGAAATTTTCTTCAAAGAGACTCAGAAACACAACAAATCAAAGAAAGGTTGGACAAATGGGATTTCATGAAGTTGCAGAGCTTCTGCATGGTAAAGGACATAGCTAGCAAGATCAATAGAAAGCCCACAGATTGGGAGAAGATCTTCACTAGCCATACAATGGACAAGGGTCTCATTTCTAAAATATACCTGGAACTTAAAAAATTAAATCCCCCAACAACAAATCCTCAAAGAAACAACTGCCCAATAAATAAGTGGGCTAAAGACTTACAGAGAAACTTCTCTGAAGAGGAAAGAAGGATGGCCAACAGACACATGAAGACATGTTCAACCTCTCTAGCCATAAAAGAAATGCAAATCAAAACAACATTGAGATACCACCTCACCCCAGTTAGAATGGCTATAATCAAGAATTCTAATAACAACAGATGCTGGAGGGGATGTGGACAGAAGGGAACCTTACTGCATTGTTGTTCAACCACTTTGGAAAGCAGTATGGAGGTTCCTCAAAGGACTCCACATAGAGCTCCCCTATGACTCAGCAAGCCCAATTTTGTGCATTTACCCAAATGATCACAAACAAGACCATACTAACGCTACCAGCACAACTATGTTTATCACAGCATTATTTACCATAGCTAAGATATGGAACCAACCCAGATGTCCCTCAGTAGATGAATGGATCAAGAAAATGTGGTGTATATACACAATGGAATTCTATGCCTCCATCAGAAAGAATGACATTGCTCCATTTGTTAGGAAATGGAAAGACTTGGAAAAAATTATATGAAGTGAAGTAAGCCAGGCCCAAAGAACCATAGGTCCCATGGTTTCCCTTATTTGCAATAACTAGTATATGTCTGAGACAAGCAGAATAGGTCAGATAAGTTGATATTAGGCGAAATGAACCCCAAGATAAGGATTCAAATGTTTTTTCGTTCTTGCGACATATTTATAAGATGATTTTTTTTGTTGCTTTGTATGTCCCACCCCCATGGTATAAGCCCTGCTTTCACTGTATTTGATGTCGGTATAATTTGTGGAGGGAAAGGGAAAAACAAATTGTTTAAATAGGGATACAGGTGGACCCATTACAACAATGAGATGTACAAGTTGTTATGTCGAAAAAAGAACTTTACAACTTTGGCCGGGGGTGAAGGGAGGTAGAGGTAGAGTGGAGGGTTGAGGGGATGGGAAGGGATGGGAAGGGGAAACAAAGGAGGAAGTTACAATGCTTAATAAGAAATGTACTCATTACTTTGCCCATGTAATTGTAACCCCTCTGTACGGTATTTTCACAATAATAAAATCATACAAAGAGAAAATGCGATGGGTGTTCAAGGGATAGTAGGTGGAAAATAAGTACAGAATATATACTGTAATTGTATATTTTGGAAGACTTAAGTAAATGTGGATGAAGAAAGGGAGGTATTTGTCTTTCAAATTATAAATATCCTCAAAACCAGGCATGAATTATTTAAAAGAGTATGAAACAAGGAAATAATTTTGTTTTAATTTTCTGTGCTTTTGACAGGAGTAGAAATCTAGAGAAGAGACTGCAGTGAGGATTCTAGGGTTTTGTAAAAATTTCAATCCATAAACACAACCATTACCTAATAGATTATAACTCGAATTAATAGAAAGATGCAAGATATTGGGTTTTCTATTGTAAAGGATTTTTTCAGAAGTATCTGCAGTTTAAAAAGTGGTATAGGCAACTTCCAGACTCTCTCTAGGGTTCTTCATCTGGAGAGAGTTTTTTCTCTGTGAGTTGAATAATAGTAGTTGAAAATGTCTTCAATGATAACAGCTTTTATTATGGCATGCAATTTAACTCTTACCTTTGCACCTTCCTCATCTGAAAAGCATGAGTACTGAGTCATATAATAATGAGAGATGAAGATAGTATTTGAATCAAGGCTATCCCACACCAGAACAGAGATCCTAATCACAGTACATTCCTGCTTCTCTGTTAAATGATTAGAAAGGTATCTTAGGATGGTCCCTAGCACATTGAAAGTGGTTCATTTTGTCTATTCTTAATAATTATTATTATAGTTTGAAGTATTTTGACAGTAGTGAGTAAAATTTGATGTACTATGAGTAAAAGTCCCTTAGACAAGCCTTCAAATCTGGGCTCTACCATTAACTCTATCTTAGTGGCTCAATGTCTTCATATGTAAATGTGGAAGAATTATACCATATGCTTCAAAAGTGTTTTGTAAGAGTTCAGTGAAATAATAATAGAAAATGCTTAGGCTTATAGTTAACACACATAGTAAATGTTTGATAAATGTCACCTTGATTACTAGCTATGTAAAAAGTCCATAGTCAGTAAGGGCAGGTAAGAAGTAAAATCTTCAGAGATGCTTTACTTTCATGGAGATACACATAGGCAAAATGCTGTAGAAAAATAATCTAAGTTTCTTTGAGTCTGGCTTACTACACTTAATAGATCTTTTTCCAAGCCTTTCCATTTCTTTTTGAATGGGGTAATGTCATTCTTTTTGATGGAAGCATAGAATTCCATTGTGTATATATACCACATTTTCTTGATCCATCCAGCTACTGAAGGACATTTGGGTTGGTCCCATATCTTAGCTATGGTAAATGATGCTGCAATGAACATAGTTGTGCTGGTAACTTTATTGTGGCCTGGCTTGTCATCATTTGGGTAAATGCCCAGGAGTGGTATTGCTGGATGATAGGGGAGCCCTATGTTTAGTCTTTTGAGGAAACTCCATATAGCTTTCCAGAGTGGCTGAACATGTTTGTATTCCCACCAACAGTGTAGTAGAATTCCCTTTTGGCCAGATCCCCACCAGCATCTGCACCTATTAGTTTTCTTGTTAGTGGCCATTCTAACTGGAGTGAAGTGGAATATCAATGTCGTTTTAATTCACATTTCTTTTGTTGCCAGAGGTGTTAAACATTTCTTCATGCTTCTGTTCACCATTCTTATTTCCTCTTCAGGGAAGTCTCTTTTTAATTCTGTAGCTCAGTTATTAATGGGGTTGTTTCTTTGAGGATTTTTTGGGGGGGTTAATTTTTTGAGCTCTAAGTATATATTAAATATGAGGCCCTTGTCTGATGATATAGCTAGTAGAGATCTTCTCCCAATCTGTGGGCTTTCTATTTATCTTGCTAGCCATGTCCGTTGCCATGCAGAAACTCTGTAGTTTAATGCAATTCCATTTATCCAGCCTTTCTTTGATTTGTTGTGTTTCTGGATCTTTCTTTAGGAAGTTTTGGTCCCCCTCATTTGTAATAACTAGAATATGTCTTGGATATTCTTAGTGAAGGATCACAATATGTCAATATCTATGTGCATATGACCATATAAAATGATGCTCATTGAAATGAACTCCAAGAAATGGAAACAAGAAGTTTTTCTAGTATACTGTTTGCAGTTATTTCTCTGTTCTTTCTTTCATTCCCGCCCCCTTTGATTGATTCCCTGGTGTCACTGTTTATGATTTCTGTACTCTTTGTCTGGTATATTAGTTTATTCGATTTGGGGAAAGGAAGGAGAATCACAGAAGCAATGGGACAAAGGGTGAACCAATACAACAGTGATGCTAGACACTATGTTGGAAATTAACTTTAAAACTTGGGGGGAAGGCCAGGGTATAAGCCCTGCTTTCACTGTATTTGATGTTGATATAATATATGGAGGGGAAGGGAAAAAACAAGCTGTTTAAATAGGGATACAGGTAGACCCATTACAACAGTGAGATGCACAAGACATTATGCTGAAAAACGAACTTTACAACTTTCACAGGGTGGGGGGTAGGAGATTGGGCGGTGGTAGGGGGTGTGGGGATGGGGGGGTAGAAATGGGAAGGAATGGTAGGGGGAAACAAAGGAGGAGGCAACAATGCTTGATAAGAAATGTATTCACTATCTTGCCCATGTAATTGTAACCCTTCTGTATGGTATTTTCACAACAATAATAAAAAAAGAGAACTCACACAAAAATAACTTGGGGTGAATGGGAGTTGGGGGGAGATGGGAGAAAATGAGGGAGGGGGTAACATTGTTCAAAAGGAAATATACTTATTACCTTATGTAAGTAATTGTAAACCTTCTGTACATCATCTTTATAATAGAAATTTTAGAACCCCAAAACAAAAAAAATTTATGCAGTTCTGTGTTCAAAAGTCATGATTAAGGGATAGGAAGATGGCTCAGTGGTAGAGTGCTTACCTTGTATGCATGCGGCCTTGGGTTCAATTCCTCAGCCCCACATAAGCAGAAATAGACTGAAGTGGCACTGTTGCTCAAGTGGTAGAACACTATCCTTGAGGTGAAGAGCTGAGGGACAGCACCCAGGCCCAGAGTTCAGGCCCCATGACCAACAAAAGAAAAAGTCATGTTTAGAGTAAAAGCTGAGTACGTGCTAAATGGGACAGTAGCCATAATTAGATTTTAAATCGGTACTTTGATGCTAAGATGAAGACTTACTATGTCTCTGAGATTTCCTGTGTTAAAGTATAGGAGGGAAACCAAGGCAAATGGAAGAAAGAAGGTCTTTGAAATCTGCCTGAGCAACATGATTGATGGTCAAGCATTCTAGATATAGACGCTTTATTTTTATCTTTGCTTTAGATTCTTATCTGTGAATGTGCACATTTTCTCTGTGAAAAGCCAATTCAATACTTCTAATAGTCTTTCTCTTTGCGTTTTCTTTAGACTGAAAGTATTTCACAAAATGCTAACCTGAAAGACAGAGAAGAGATCAATACGTTAAACAATAAATATCCAATATTCAGTAAAAGATGCATAATCTCACCAGTGAAAAATGTTAGATATAAAGAGTCAGTACACTGTTGCCAGAAAAATGCTCCTTTGGCATGTGAAATAATCAAGTAAAATTCTTGAAAGATGGATTGCATTCTTAATTTGCATAACTTAGATTCAATGCATCTACAAAATATTTGCATTGGAAACGTTCTCTAAAGCCAACCAATAGGAAGAGCACAGAACTTTACCAACATGCTTATACATTAATAACATTACTTGGCAATCTGATGTTTCAAGACCTAGGGTGAATTACTTATTAAAAACCCATATACAGCTATCTGTCTTTATCTTTCTTTCTGTATGAGCCATAATGGCTCTGATTGTTTTCAAAATTATATTTGGACAGGATATGACTGTTACATGAGACCTCTCAAACCAATATCATTTCCCTCAGTCATAAAATACATTATACTGCTGTGTGCATTGAGCCAAATCATTAATGAAGGAAGCATAACCTAACCTTTGTGCCTCCAATTTGACCAGCAGTTACAGTGTACCCAGCTAACATCTTGGAAATTGTTTAAAAAGTGAAGCTAACACGATTATGAATATTTATGGTGGAGCCACTTATTTCGTGAAAATTCATCCTGCCATCTGAACCTTTTTATTATTCTTAACAGTTTCCCAAGAGGCTTAACTGTAAGGTAGAAAAAAGGTACTATCTGAATCTTAATATTATTTGTGAAATCAAATAACTGTTTTCTTGGAGTACATCTCTTCTCTGTTTTTATTTAGACATACAATGGCTGAAATAACTAGTTAAAACCTATGAAATGTGAAGAATAGGAAGTACATTAATGCAGTCTTCAGCTTTTTCAGCTTTTCAAAAAAATATTTGGATTGCTGTGTCTATGTGGAAGGTTTGCTGAGGTTTGACTTTTAGCACTGAAATCAACAGTCAGTGGCAGATTGCTTTATCTGTGGTTGTACTTTGCATTTTCTGGACAAGGCAAATGTGGGCATCTCAACTTATCAATGACGAGAATTTTCATGTAGATAAGCATGAATAAGTTAATAATGGAGACTAAAATAATGAATCACTCATGCCGTTTGCCAGTGGCTCATGCATGTAGTTCTAGCTACTAAGGAGGCTGGCATCTGAGGATGGCAGTTCAGCCCAGGCAGGAAAGCCCATGAGACTCTTATTTCCAATTAAGCACACACACACATAGCCAAAAGTGGAGGGATGATTCAAGTGATAAAGTACTAGCTTTGAGCACAAAAGCTCAGGGACAGAGCCCGGGCCCAGAGTTCAAGCTCCGGGGCTGGGTCTTGAATAGAAATTAGTGAATGACCAAGTGATAAAAGATTAACTATATAGGGCTCCATTTAATTACTCTTTTAATCATTATTTTTCAAAAAAATCTTACAAAAACACAAATAAAATGAGTATTCGGGCTCACACATGTGGATGAATGGCCCTAACCTTTTACTAAGTGAGTATTTCTAATTTAGAAGAAAATAGGAATGAAATTAAGTTAGAAATGGCCCAAAAGCCCCAATACATATCCTAAAAATTAAGGAAAGTGAGGGAAGGGAGTAAGTTAGGAGGTGTGGATGAGAACGTTGAAAGGGGTGACATTGATCAAGATGTACTGTATTCATAAACTGCTCTGTTGCATAACAACTCCTTTGTACAACTTCTTAAGAGACAATATAATATTCAAAAACAGAACTTACCACCCAAATATTAACAAATACAGGGAAAGAACTTGTGAATAATGTGATAGGAACTAGGCATGAGGTTTTGCAAAGTAATAGACACTTCCTACGCTAGAGGCAGACCTGAGGTATTATGGATACACATTTTGTGTTGTTGCTTCTTGCAGTCTTTTATTTATTTATTTTTAAATGCACCCTGGAAATGTGACTATGAACTCTGGTTGGGACACCACATCAGGCTGCTATAGCATATTCTTCTCTATGGGGTATCAGTTGTGGTAGGTTCCTTCATTTATGATACTTGCTTGGTTGCCCTTTGGTGAGGCTACCTTTGGTTTAAAGAGGGATGAGAAAACAAAGGAATCGTCCTCAAAGGATATAAGCCTAAAAAATCCCAGAATACATAGTTGCTAATCACTTGCTCAGAAAACAAGGGAATCAACAGATGCTTTGATGGTGACAAAATTCCTCCACTGCACTAAGGGATCTTTCATAGAAATTTCTACAGCCCTATTCTACGATATTTATTATTTCAGATATTTAATATCATTCTGAGTGATTTCAGCCTTGTTGTTTGTCATTCTGCCCGTTTAGCACTTTACCCAACACATGTCGTTCTTTGTCATTGAGATGGTTTGAAAGTATACAAATGCGTGCTTAGAAGTACAACAGTCATTTGGAGGGTCCTTACCAATGTTTCCAAATGGGATCTTGATTCTCACAGCCCACTCACAAAACACTCAAGCATCCATCATACAAAATTATGGAATTTATACTCTATTGACTGTGATTCAGTCATGGGCAAATAACACATGAGTGCAGTCCTCTCTTCTGCTGGTTGAATTCCTACAATTCTGAAGCCAGGATTTATTTGGAGTAAGAAAACAGACCTGCACCACAGAGTGATTCATTTGTAAGGGATGCATGTGCCACCATTCCAGTTCTGACATATGTCTCTGGAGCAGATCTAAGTATTAACTATTTTTAGAAGGAAGCTCCTGGCTGAAAAGGGAAGCAAAAGAAAGAATAGGTAGATTGATTTCCCTCTTGTCACCTTCTGTATTCTTTCTTTTTTGACAAAAGCATATTCCTCATTCATTTAAGGAGGATATTCTGGAAGAACGCAAAAAGTGGCAGTGTCCCATGATGCTTTGGACTCTTCCAGGTACTTTGATACTGATGAGAGCAATAGAAATGTTTAAAAATGTCTCTGTGCAAAAGTTTTTTTTTTTTTTTTTGGTCAGTCGTGGGGCTTGAACTCTGGGCTTGGGTGCTGTCCTGTGCTCTTCAGCTCAAGGCAAGCACTCTACTGCTTGAGCCACAACACCACTTCGGGTTTCCTAGTGTGTTATTGGAGATAAGAGTTTCACGGACTTTCCTGCCTGGGCTGGCTTTGAACCACGATCCTCAGATCTCAGTCTCCTGAGTAGCTAGGATTCCAGGCATGAGCCACCAGTGCCCGGCCTGCAAAAGTTTTTTAGAGTCAGAGATGGGAGAGATGTCCAAGCTAGGGTAAGACTCTCTATTCTGGATCCCAGATCTCAATGGAGTCCACAGTCATCAGCAAAATGTGAGGCTTCCTTAGGGATGAACAAGGAAGATATAGTGCATTCAACCTTTTTTTTTGTTTTTTTTTTTTAAACATTAGAAATCTTTGTGTAAAAGTGTTGAAGAAATGCATTTTTTTTGGCAAGTTGACTCTGGCCATAGTAGAGAGACAACAAGAAGATTGATGTCTTTAGCATTTAGCATCCAGCAACAGATTCACCGAAATACCTGTGAAGGTGGCTAAACTATGGATTATGTAAACAAGCCATTTGACACTGTTAATGTAATCTCCTGTGGGTCTACCCAAAAGGCTGGTGAAGGCTTGGAACATTTGAGCTATGCTTGTGGCTAATAATAATGCAAAAGTTCCATTATTCCACTTTGTTTGGCTGTGACATAAAATCACATGGCCCAGCATAATGATAAAGTAAGCTGCAAAAAGTATCTCCAAGTGAGGCTTAGCGTCTCCCTTCGATTGCAAATTGCACAAAAGAAAAAAAAGTTGAGTGGAAAGCTGAAAAGCTGCCAGTGCCCATCTATGGTTTCTAGCCGATAAGCCATTAGTCTTGGCTAGGTATATCACTTCCTACATTATCGTGAATGCAAAATATGAACTCCAAGACCTGCTCACAGCTTGTCATCTGGCAGAGATATGCCCTTAAGAAAAAGGCTTGGTAAGGTCAATGTCTCAGAAACAGATATGATTTTTTGGAGGTTGCTAAGCATTTAGGATACAATGGTTTGGAGGCATAGAACTTATTGGTTGAGTTCATTAAAGGGCAATTAGTTCTCTTCTCCATATAAGCCAGCAAATAGCCTACAACCAACCTATTACATTCTTTTGCAAATGATTGTGATACTAAAATTGAACATCTAACTAAATGGATCTAGTGATTAGAATAGAGGGTTCTGATAGAGCGAATACTGTTTCTGGAGAAATTTAATTGTGCTGTAGCACATAAAGATATCCACTGACATGGAAACACAAAGTTAGAAAATGGGCTAACTCTATTGATTATTTCAGGGCAAATAGACAAAAACACTTTACATTAAATCAAGGAGAGCCTATCTTATGTCAGGATTAAATCAGAAACTGCAAACATAAATAAAAATTAAACCAATGTTTTATGAGTGTTCAGGAAAAGTAAGAACCCTCAAACCTAGCTTGACCTTTCCAAGAACATTTCACATTTAAACTGCACTTTCTTTTTTTGTAAATTGTTATGAACATAATAAGTTTGGACCTCACCTATATTGACTTTAGTCAAGCATCTGTCAAATTTCCTTATGGTATCACTTACAGCGAGGATGCAGAATGGTTGTGGACATATTTATGGTTTGGTAATTGGTTGAACAATAATATCCCCTGAAGACTGTGAATCTAGCAATAGGTTAATGTGGATGGAGACCACAGTGATGTATCACCTAGCTCTCTCCCCAAGGTACCAGGATAGGGCACTGTCTAAGGACTATACCAGTTACCATGGTGATAAGAGAATTTACTGATGACACTTCATCAGGGCTCATTGACCAGGGCAAGTCACTGATTGTCTGGTCCACAGAGGCACTGGTAAACAACTGTCTATTAATCCACAAGCAGTAGACACGGTATTGTCTGAAGAAAATGACTCAAATGGTTGCCAACATACCCTGCACAGCTTTTCTTAAAAACAAAAACAAAAGCACATTCTCAGAGGGAAGGATTGATTTCTTATTCAAGGACAATTTTGAGATCTTACCCAAAAAGGGGGGAATAGACAATAATTCTTACTAAATCTCAGGTCAAAAATATATCTATTTACTAATTGAAAATAGGTAGGAGAGTTTGTCAGGTCAAATATTTTCATGATGAATCTTTTAGGAACTTAGCAAATGCTATCACTGAAAATAATTGAACTGGAAAAATAAAGGTGAGTCTCATAATTTTCCTTGTTTGGGAATCCATAAAGTGAATGGAACTTTGAACAAAACCCTCAAAGATAAGTCCTAACACAGAAGACCATTGGCTTTTCTGTGTAAGGATTTGAACATTAAAACTGCATACACCATATTTTCTCCCCAGTTTCTCAGAGGGGCAATCTGCATGTGACCAATAATCAAAAGAGCAACACTTAAGTGGTGGATATTTCCAAAAAGTGGAGACTTTTCTAATTATGATTGATTTCAAGTTATCAGGAATGAGAAAATGAGCCAAGGTTTACTTGAAACTGCATAAAAATAGAAGTTGCCTTGATGTTTATTCATACAGCTTTGGCCTTTCTGAGGGAGTGCTACTACAGGAACACTCACAAAGCATTGTGGTCATCTTCTGAATGTGTCCACGGGTCACCGTGGACATTGCATTGGGTGTTGTGGCTCCTAAGCAGTCTGGAAGAATTACGTAGGAACCACAATGGCTTTACCTTAGAACATAGATTGGCTGACACAAATCAGACTTTTTATGAAGGCGGTAGCTGAGCAGTTATCTTCTGCAGTGTATTCTCATGACTTGACACAATGCCTGGCAAATAGACATTCTGTAAATGACCATAACCAATAAAGTCACTATTTGATCAATTTGTTTGAGGCCAGCAGAGAAAAGAAATGCATGAGAGGGCATTGCTTTTATGCCAGCCACTAAACTCTACTAGTTTTTTGGTACATATATATAATTTTCAGAGTTTTGGGCCTTCATGTGGTTTTACTCCTGCATTACAAGGAGAACTAAAACTCAGGGGAATACAAATTATCACTAAGTCACACTACTTTCTAATATTGATGGTAAATCTCAAAACCTCGTATGGACCAAGCATGCTAGTACATATCAGTACTCCTGGATACTCAGGATGCAGAGGCAGGAGGATTGTGAATTTCCAAAATCTCAAAAACAAACAAGAGGGAGGAAGAAGTTGAGGAGGTGGGAGGGAAGAGATGGTAGGGGGAAAACAAAGGAGGAGGTAACAATGATTAATAGGAAATGTACTCATTACCTTATTCATATAACTGTAACCCCTCTGTACAGTGTTTTTACAATAAAAAATATAAAAATGAAAAAAACCCACAAAAGTCTGAGGGCATAGCTCAAGTAGTAAAATAACTACTAGCATGTATAAGGTCCTAGGTTCAGTCACCAGAATCTCAAAAAGTAAAAACAAACACTTTGGGTTCTAAAAGTATACCTTTATACCATATCAAGTTTTAGCAGAGCTCAGTGATTCTTTAAAAAGAGCATATTAATTTCCAAAGAAGCAGAACTATCTTAGTTGTGCTTTAGAAACTATAGCATCATCAGCATTAGAAATGGACTTCCAAGTTGAAGCCAAGAGAGGCAAAGGGACACACTGAAATGCTCAGATATACAGCAAGAACATGTCAACAAACGCCTTCTTCCTCTTGCATAACCCCCAACACCGTTTTAGATTATTTACCAAATATCTTTTTTTTCAAGTTGTAAGTCCCTTGAAAGCAGGACTTCTCTTTTATTTTTTTATTCCATATAACCACAGGTTCTGAAGAACTCAGACAATACCAAATGAAGGAGGATACCAACCTTTGTGGTTGTACCACCAAGTATAGTTATTGGTGGCATTCTGTATTAAGAAGGGATTGTATTTGATGATAACCCTGGACTCTGCCAATCTTGATATCTGGAGAAGCAAAGACACTGTGGAATTTTGCTTCTGATCTCTATGCCTGATACACTCAATCTGGATTTCTGCTTAAGCATTTAGTAAATTTGTACTAAAATGCCTATTCATTCATCTTTATTTCCTACCAGGTTAAAGTGACTTGAGAATTGGACCTATGTATCATTATACTACTAACACTTCACATGGGGCCTTAGGCCCTATAAATACTCAACAAATATTCATTGACCTGACTTAACAACAAATTCACCTGTGATTGGCAGGACGTATTTAGATGTTTATCCCAATGCTTCTCTTGTTAAGTGCTTTTGATGAAAGATCTCTCTGTGGGAAAGTGTTTACAAAATTGATTGGGTTTCCAACTTTTTTATAAAACAAATTTGAACAGTTAGATAGAAATAAAAATAGGGATTTTTTTTGTATTTTTACAAAGAAAGCTCTATTCCACTTGGCCTGCCTGACACGAGTCTCTTCACAGACCCATGCCTCCCTTTGAATTCAGTGTGAGTTCTACATTTATAGAAAGATCTAGTACTCAGGATTAGCTTCATTACGCAGTTGGACTTGGGTAGGAGCGGCAGGAGATCAGGAAGGACTCTTTTAGGAACGGGCACAGAATGACATAGTGTGCAGAGATGAATTCTCCTTTAAATAAAATCGAAGTCAGATTTTAGAATGAAATTCTGTAGTGCTGTCAAACTGAAAGTGGAGTTGGCAGATGTCCTTTCACACTGTTATTTCAGAGCACGTGTCCCAGAAGGGACAGCTAAGAATGTTTGTCATACTTGAACTCTTTCCAGAACCATTCAGCAGGATACTGGCAGTCCACTTTCTCGTGTTAATTATTTTCTGCCCTGATTGCCTGGCAACACGTAACATGGGAAGTATTATATTTTGCTATTTGTGAATACTTCCAGCTGAATGCAGGAAGAAAATGGAATACAAAGTCAGCTGGAGATGCAACTTAATAAGTTAGGTGTGTTGTTTTTGATTGAAAATTTGTTATGGATGATGAGGTTTGTAATCCCATGATTGTGTGTGTTCACCACAATTTTAGAGAGCTTGAGGCTATCACAGTGGGTCTTGGTGGAAAAAAGTACTGATCCATCTTCACTACCCTTCGAATAGACTCTATAGATATGAATGGTGCCCTCTGTAAGCAAAATGGATTTGTTGTAAGTCATTGTTCATCCTTTGAGAATTACTTTTCCTTCCTTCCTTCTTAACTTCCTTCCTTCCTTCTTTCCTCCTTCCTTCCTTCCTTCCTATATTCCCTTCTCCTTCTCTCCCTCCTCCCTTCATCCATCCTTCCTTTTTTGTTTGATTTTGTGTTGCTTATGACATTTTTGGTACCTAGAAATTAGAGCCCCGACACAGAAATTGAAGAATCAAAGTGTGATGAGCAGACACAGGAATAACAACAAAATTGAAGAGTTGTAAACTAGGGGCAATGCAGGCTTTGATCAGCATATAGGAGTGGTGAGGACTCACCACACCACTGCTAGAGAGTTACGTCTGGGCCTGTGGTTCACTTACAGGGGGTGGAGCACAGCACTGGTGGCTCATGCCTGTAATCCAGCTTGGGCCGGAAAGTCTGTGAAACTTTCTTCTCCAGTTAATCCCTCTCCACCCCACCCCCACACACACAAAAAAGAAGCCAGAAGTGGTTCTGTAGCTCAGGTGGTACATTGCTAGCCTTCAGTGAACAAGATCAAGGTCACCATGAGGGCCCTGAGTTCAAGTCCCAGGACTGGAATGCATATGCATATTACACACACACACACACACACACACACACACACACACACACACACAGAGCAAAAACCAACATCTACTTACCACACAGGAAAACAAGGGCATACTACTGAGTTATTTCCATAACTTCAACTCCATTATTTTAGAAAATAATTCTCTGAAACTAGTCTTCTGGTTGAGTTTATGAAAATCTTCCCAGCTTCAAAGGCTGCAGTGCTGCATGGGGAGCTGCTAGGAAATGAGATGATGATTCAATAGAAATCAATTCCAGAAATGAAGTGGAAGATGCAATTATTGGTATGTGTTGAGATACTCTCTTCCTTATTGATGAGTGGAGGTATTGAGCTGCAAGTGTTCAGTTGTCAACTGAGATTTTCAAAATATCTAGATGAAGATTCAGATCACTCCTACATGATAGCATTTTCTTATGATAATCAGGATTTCAAGCATTTATTTAGATTTTTAGGTCATCACTTGTCCCAGCTAATGTATGTAAAAGCAAAAGATTAAACCGAGCTACTTGGGAGACTGAGATTGAATTCAAACCCCAGTACTTCCAAGAAACAAAGAAAGAAACAAAAAAAAAAGGAAAGCTAAATGCCCCCAAGCTACTCACATATCTGGGATGAGATCCACTCAGTTCTACATATGAACAGTCCTACATAAAAAAAGCAAGGCAACAAAAATAGAAAAATAAAGGATGGAATTGGTAGGGCCCAAAGTCCCTACAACTTTGCCCCTCCCAAAGGTGGTGGGTGTCCTCTTTCTCTCCTGCTGCAATGTCTGTGAGAAGTACTTACCTTAAGAATGCTTAGGGCTGAAAAGAGATGCAAAGGCCCAACCATGAGTATTATAAAGGTGACATTAAGGATGGAATCTGGGATTGTGTTGATGGTAACAGCCATATTTTATATCTTCTTGCTCTATGTCTTTTATTGTCATACCTGCTCATAATTGTGATTACCTGCCATCAGCCAAAGACCCTCCCTCTTTCTCACCTCCTCCTTTGGAGGAGTCTTCAGTGTAGTCTTCACATTGCCCTTGGTGTGATGGAAGTCTCCTCATTTCCTGTTCTGTCATCTCTTATCTGTTTCGTACCCAGCTGTGCACTGTGCTCCGCTACTCTGGCTGAGCCACTAAAAAGCCATAGTGATTGTGATTTCCAAAATGGGAAAAAGGGACAAAGCTTAGATGTGTTTGGTGAGAAGTACAAGAGGATTTTAATTTCCTTTTTTGGGGTGACAACCTTAGTAGAACAGTGTGAGTCTGTTCTAGTGCCTTATATAGTATCCACATGACAGAAAGCTGGGAGGACATTGATGCTTAGGTCTTTCATAGGAGCTTACACACAGTTCACTCTGTGTGTGTGTGTGTGTGTTTTAAGCAAAGCAATATGAAAACATACCACACAGAATTGGCATCTCCCTCCATTCTCAGACCAAGACTAGTTATTAGGGCCTTGTACTTGCTCAGCTTTGTCTGCTCAGCTCCTGCTATACTGCTTGAGCCATACCTCCAGCCCAGCTGGAATGGATCACTTTTGCAGGTAGAGTTTTGTGGACTCTTCTGCCTGAACTGGCTTTGAATAGAATCCTCTCTATCTCAGCACTTTTGAATAGTTTTATACGAAGGAAGTCTCATACAGTTTTTCTCAATGCCTCATGCAAATAAATTTCTGTACATCTCATAGGACATTTGCAAATTTCTTCATTTCAGTGCTAAATACAACAAAAGAAAAGAGGTAGTCACTGTGGTCAGATGGCAAATATTCCATATGTTCCAAATAACTAAGATTATTGTACATTATTTTATTAGCAGATATTAATTGTACAAAAGGATCTCATCCAGATATTTCTATACATGTGTATAATATACTTTGGATTCACCACCTCTGTTGCACTTTAAAATGGTTAAAATAAATAAAACAAATGATGTTTGGGGATATGAGAAATTCATATGTCAATGTCCACTAATAGAGTTGTTTTTTTTTTAGCACAGCCATACCTATTTGTTTCTGAGCTATTTATGGCTGGTTTTACAGTAATGTCTGTTAACCTAAAATATTTGACATCTATCTGGTCTTTACAGAAAAAGTTTACTCTTTCTGACCTAAATATAGAAACACTGCTCTTCTTGAGTATGCAATAAACATTATACTCAGATATTATTTCCTAATACATTGCAGTGTATTGACTTGAATTCTTTCTTCTTTCCCTCCCTCCCTCCTTCTTCTGTTCCTCCCTCTTCCCTTTCTCCCTCCCCTCCTCTTTTCTGTTTCTTTGATTTTTTTCTTTTACTTACAAAAGCTTTCATCATTCCTTGTGAATGTGTACATCTTCTAATTTTTTTCACTGTATGGCAAAGAATTGATTTTCAAATGTTTATGTCAGACCAGTATCTTTTAAAGATTCCATTATAAAGTGCATTTTAATACAGTCGGAAAGAAACAAGATTTGTTTTATTTCTTTCAATGAAATGTCAAGCATGGATATTTCATTTGTTTTAGATAAATTGTGCTAGGAAAGCATGACTTACTGAAAAACACATTTTAAAATATTGGCTTGAACACCAGGAACATATTAAAATATACATTTGAATTTAACTATTTTCAATATTAACTATAGACAATGATTGCCTTTATGAATTGCTGTTTGGTGTTTTTGTATTCTGTGCTTAAAAGTGTAGTCATACAATTTCAATATTTATGCAAGTATATAATATAAATTTGAATGTTTTGCATAAACTTAAAATATTTTATGCAATATTTATATAATTTGCCTTTATGTAATTTTTCCTCTTTTTGAATAATGAAATGAGAGTAGATTTCAGGTTACTATCTGGAATTGCTTTAACAAAAATAGCACATCTCATGTGCATATAATCTTTCTATAAAGGAAAAGCTACCTGAATGATCCTAACATGTTTTCATCTTAGAATGAGGGCTCTAATGAACACATATCTGGATATTATAAAACAATTTTGTTTATGACCAATAGACTTCAGTGACCATAAACATTCTTTTTGAGACAGTATCTTACTATGTTGCTCAAGATGTCCTCAAACTCTCGATCTCCTGCCTCATTCTCCTGAGATCTAGGATTACAGGTGTGTGACACCATGCTTGATTTGACTGTGTGCATAGGAAAGTAGATTCACTGAGGTTGATGAAGGAATGGATAGATGAAATGTTTATCTCTGCCTTTAAATGCTATTTAAGTAATTACTCCGCACCAACATCTTGACCATGGTCATAAGTTCTTAAACCCTCATTCATTGCAGACCCTGGTGCAGCTTCTGTGTTAAAAAAAAATCACTGCTTCACTCAGTGGGTGCTACCATCATTCCTGAAGTAGGAAAAATGTGTTCTACCAATTTGGTAGAAGGGACAACATGAAGTTACAAGGTTGGATAAGCTCATGCTCTGTGTTTCTATGCCACAGCTGTTCACACATTTTGAATTTGGGCCCCAGTGGCTCATGCCTGTGATTAATCATCAAAAAGCCAGAAGTGGAGTAGAAAAGTACCAGCCTTGAGTGAAAAGATAGCTCCGAGGTTCTAAATTCACACCCCAGTACTGGAACCAATAAAATAAAACAAAACATGAAAAAAACCCAACCAAACAAACAAAACATTGTAACTCATTCAAACACTGTAAGAACATACTGTTGTAGATAGATGGAGAGACAGATATGTGTATAGATGGGTAGATGTAGACTGATTGATGAGGATAAATGTGGGAGTGGCTAAATATATTTAGGCAAAGTCAAAGTATATAAAATATTCTTTAATTTTGACCCCTTTGAATACTTTCCCTCAAGTACATACTCATAGTAGGAAAGATTTGCACATATGTTCCCTGACTTACATAAAACAATTGTCAACATCCATTATACAATGTATGAAAACCACAATATACTAAGAGCCAATGAATAGTGAGCTACTTGACACATTGTGAGTGGTTTAAAGTTCATGACATATAAAAACTGATGATGTCCAGGTATATAATAAATATTAGTAAAATAGTATTTCTTGGCCAGGCACTGGGATAAAAATATGAGACTCTTGGGGCTGGGAAGGTGGCTCAGTGGTAGAGCGCTTGCCTTGCGTGCATGAGGCCCTGGGTTTGATTCCTTAGCACCGCATAAGCAAAAAAGAAAAAAGCTGGAAGTGGCGCTGTGGCTCAAGTGGTAGAGCGTTATCCTTGAGCTGAAGAGCTGAGGGACAGCACTCAGGACCAGAGTTCAGGCCCCGTGACCGGACCCCCCCCCAAAAAATATGAGACTCATCTCCAATTAAACAGAAAAGGCTAGAATGTGGTTCATGTGGGTAGAGTGCTAGCCTTGAGCAGCCAAACCAAACCAACCCAAACGTAAGGGATTGTGCCCAGGCCTTGAATTCAAACCCCAATACTCTCACAAAAAAGTGCTTGGTGAATTTATAAAAATACAAATATAATTTATAATGTACTATGTTCATTTTCTGGGTGGAATCTGGGCAATTATTATTTTGTTGTACATGGGCAGGTGGTGAGGGTTTTCAGCTTGTATATTTTTCCTTCCTCCAAAATAGGGAACTCAGAATAGTCTCTGAAGACTAGTGCTAGAGGTCAAAGATGAACGAACGCTAGTAGACTGCCTTTAAAATGTTTTATCAAGGCTGGGAAGGTGGCTCAGTGGTAGAGTGCTTGCTCTTCATGCATGAGGCCCTGGGTTTGATTCCTCAGTATCACATAAGCAGAAAAAGCTGGAAGTGGCGCTGTGGTTCAAGTGGTAGAGTGCTAGCCTTGAGCTGAAGAGCTGAGGGACAGTGCCCAGGCCCAGAGTTCAGGCCCTACGACTTGCAAAAAAAAAATGGTTTATCATCTCTATATTCACTATGGCCACTGTGACCTTCCCTCCAGAATAATTTTCTTTCTTGTTTAGAACATAACCTAGAAGACAAGAGTAGCATACTTCTCTCAACAATCGTATAGCCAAGTATGTTTCATTGCATGTCTACTCTGTTATTGCTTGAAAGTATCAGGCTCTCCTCTAATCAATACACACTTATTCCTATTCTTTGCATTCATCCAAGCATTGCCTATGTTCTCATTAATTGTGAAGGTGGAACTTACTCCAGAAAACTGAAGACTTTGATAATGTTGCCCGAGTCTCATTCCTGGAAACTAACTAGCAGATAGAAGATGGGCATTAAACGGAACAAGGTGTGTCCCCAATGCTGATTTTAGACACTCTCAGTATCTATTAGCTGGGTAGTATCTATTAGATGTAGAACGGGGTGATGATGGAGCAAACTTTCTCAGGGATGCTTTGATAGCAAGGTTGATAACAATTCTATATTAAAACATCACTCTTTATAAAGGCAGAAATCACAGCTATGAAGAAGTCTTACTAGCATTCCAGAAATGCTTGCACTCTATAATTAGGATGATTTTCTTGTGTTAAAGTGCTAATTACATCAGAGTTGGGATAGGAAGATAAACCTTAGGAGAAAAGCGTATTCATTATTTATTCATTCTAAAAATTTACTTGCTGTCTACTTATCTGTTTTGCATTCCCTATTTGGCACTGTAGAGAAAAGAAGGGCAAATGCAGAGAAACAAACCTCAGAGTCCTCCCCTGCACCCCATGCACAATGTCCCTCTTTTTTTTATATATCCTGTTCTTTTCTTAGAACTCTCTAGAGTTCTTCAATACAAAGCTCCTACTATGTGTTCACTGCTATGCAAATTCAAAATGAAAGACCTAGGAGGGAATTAAGACCTATTCTAGCTGGTTGAACAAATCCTGACAGACAATCTTCACCTTTTTGTAGAAATATTGCAATCTCTTTTACACTTAGAAGAATCTGTGCGAACATGGTATAATGGATGCATTATTGGAATAAAGATTTAGTGTATTTATGCTGATAAGATCTCTAGATAAGAGGCCTTCTTGGAGAAGGGGGTCATTTAACTGTCACAAATAGAGAGCATAATTGTGTTCATATTCATACATTGAATAAATTCTACTCTGTAAATGTGGACTGATTCTCATTAAGACAAAGTAATAAGATTCTGTGCTAACAACTACCATTTTCTCAAGTATGTAGTTGCTCCTACAAGATCAAAATTCTGCTTCTCAGTAGAGTTGCCAGTGACAGGTTTAGAAGACCCATCTTCACAGGAAAAGTTACAAAGCCAAGTAAGTTTAATTGCATGTCACCTCTTGATTTTGACAAAATATAATGGCACAAGTTGCTAGTAAACTTAATTATGGAGATTTATTTTAGCTTAACAAAAATATATGCTATATGAAGTAAGTAGTTATCTATGAGCCAAGTTTTATCTTGATATTCTTTGTGTGTGTGTGTGTGTGTGTGTGTGTGTGCGCACGCGCGCATGCATGCACATACATGCACATGCAATGAAAATGTTCGTGAAAGAATGTTTTAAATTAATAAATTTTATCAAATGTAATTATTGCAAGAAGCGATTGCATACTGGAAAATACCTCTGCCCATTGTTTGAGAAGAAATGTTAGAACCCATTTCCAACCTGTAAACAGAGATCTGTTTAGGATGTTACAGTTCCTTGGTTGGTCCTGAATTTCTGCCAAGACTCCTCAGAATTTCCAAAAATTACACCCTAAGCAGTGTAGCTCCAGTTTGTTCCAGACACTTTTTAGAATGACTGTGTGAGGACAGAAATTATCCAAGAGATGAGGATTCAGGATCTTTTGATGTCCACTCCCTGCTTCTGAACTATTTTTTTTTCCATTTCCTATTTGCTGTCACCTTCATTTCGCATATCTTAAAATTAAGCCAACTGCCAGGCTCAGTGGCTCATATGTACATTCCTAGTTACTCAGGAGGCAAGATCTGGGTCATCTTGGTTTGAAGCCAGGAAGGTCCTTCAAACTCTCTTATCTCCAATTAACACCCCCCCTTCTCTCAAACACACACACACACACACACACACACACACACACACACAGCTGCAAATAGAGCTGTGGCTCAAAGAAGCTTAGAAACAGTTACCCTGGACCTGAACTCAGGTTTCCAGGATCAGCACCCCCTTCCCCCCAAAAAAAGACGAAGGAAAAACAAACACAAACAAACAAACAAATACAAACTTGGAGGCAGTTCTGGCTCTTCGTTTTTTAAGGCGTTCCAGTCAGTCGCCAGACACTGTTCTCTAATGTTAGTGTTTCATGAACATTTCTCATTTCTGTTACCCCAGGGCAAGTCTTTCTTCCCAACGGCAGCCATCTTCGTATTTATCTATTGTTGTTCTTTTTTTCTTTCCATTAACCATTATATACAATGAATAGTCCTGAGTTTCAATACCACCTTACCTCCAACATTTCTGGGCTGCTTACTGACATTCAGATTTTCAGCACATCTTCAGCATTTTCCAAAGCTTACTCTTCCTCTATCAGCACACAGTCATTTCATCGCCAGTGAAGCATGTCACTCTCTCCTGACCACAGTATCTTATGCTTTAGTCTCCAAGTTTTATTTCTTACGTTCCCATTTCCTGTTATTCCTTCTTTGTAATCAAGTATTTCCTGACTTTTTTTTATTGTGAAAATGCTGTACAGAGGGGGTTACAATTACATGGGCAAAATAATGAGTACATTTCTTATTGTTGCCACCTCCTTTGTTTCCCCTTCCCTTCCCTTCCCCCCTCCTCCTCCCCTTTCCAAAGTTGTAAACTTCGTTTTTCTACCTAACATCTTGTACACCTCATTGTTACAATGGGTCCACCTGTATCCCTATTTGAACAATTTTTTCCTTTCCCCTCCACAAATTATACCAACATCAAATACCATGAAAACAGGGGTTATACCATGGGGGAGGGGCACACAAAGCAACAAAGAAATCATCTTATAAATACATTAGAAACAATCACAAGAAAGAAAAAAAACATTTGAGTCTTTATCTTGGAGTTCATTTCGCCTAACATCAATTTATCTGACCGTTTCTGCTTGTCTCAGACATATACTAGTAATCACAAATAAGGGAAACCATGGGACCTATGTTTCTTTGGGCCTGGCTTACTTCACTTTATATAATTTTTCCAAGTCCTTCCATTTCCTAACAAATGGGGCAATGTCATTGTTTCTGATGGAGGCATAGAATTCCATTGTGTATATATACCACATTTTCTTGATCCATTCATCTACTGAGGGGCATCTGGGTTGGTTCCATA
>NW_012267458.1:1063191-1068783 GCF_000151885.1 Dipodomys ordii
TGTAATGTTTTCAGAGTGTCTGCTTTGACTCCGTGGTCTTTGATCCATTTGGAGTTGATTCTGGTGCAGGGTGATATATAAGGATCTAGCTTTAGTTTTCTACAGGTGCTTAATCAGTTTTGCCAGCACCATTTATGAAAAGGCTGTCTTTCTTCCATTCTATTTTTTTAGTTCCCTTATCGAAGATTAGATGGCTATAGGTCTGTGGGTTCATTTCTGAATTTTCAGTTCTATTCCTTTGGTCCTGAGGTCTGCTTTTGTGCTGCCAGTATCAAGCTGTTTTGATTACTATGGTTTTGTAGTAGAGTTTGAAATTTGGTATTGATATTCCTCCAGCACTGTTCTTTCTGTTCAGGATTGTTTTTGCTATAAAAGTTCTTTTATTGTTCCATATGAATTTTTGGATTGCCTCTTCTATTTCCTTGAAGAATGAGGTTGGAATAATGATAAGTATCACATTGAATTTGTAGATAGCCTTGGGAAGTATTGCCATTTTCATGATGCTGATCCTTCCAATCCAGGAGCATGGGAGGTTTTTCTACTTTCTAAATTTTTCCTGACTTTTTATGGCACGGCTAACACCATGATTTCCTTACAGACCTTCTCCCTTTCTCCATTGCAATTAGTCTACCCACTGGGATCTCAGAAACTATGAGTCTGCCTCTGAATTGTACAAGAAAAAAATTAGTTCCAGAAAGATGAAACAATAGAGTTCTTTCATTTTTTCCTCTTGTTATGCCTTGGTGCCATTGACCCTCCTCAAACTATAGTACTTAAGAGTTATGAACCTCATTTTAGTGATTATGGACACATTGTTTTGCATCATTACTGAAATATGTCAACTTGCTCTTCAATAGCTCTGAGAACTAATGAATTGTCTATCATAGAAATTTTAGTACCCAGCACATATAAGTATGTGGCCTTTAAAAGTCTGCATTTCTAAACTAATTGTGGTGGTGCACATATGTAATCTTAGCTTTTGGGAGGCTGAGGTAGGAGGATGGTGAGTCTGAAGCCTGCCTGGAGTAGATAACACGAACTTCTCAGGGAGGAACTCTTTGAAATGAAGACTTGTAAGAGTTAATGTAAAAATCAATGGGACAAGAGTGAAGTTTCTCAGTGCCATTTACCATCCTGAATAAGTCAGCATGCAACATTACATTTCTCACTTTTTGTAAGTCTTGGAAAGACAAGACATGATATATTTTTTTTTTCTGGTTTCCTTAGCAGTGAAAATGCCTTCACACAGTCCTGTAACTGATGACACTGTAGTGAAAGCTCTCCAAACACTAATTGGAAATTAAAAAAAAAAACCAACAACAAAAAGGCCTTGACAACACCTCAATGCATCATAGTTATGTCTCATCACCTCAGACACTTTCTATCACTCACCATACACATATGTGAGCAGAAAATTGTTTCGGATCATCTTACATTGCCATTTATATCTCTCCTTTGAAGCTTGTTGAATTATTTTTGGATGGCTAACAACTTGTGATAGCAAATTATAATTTTATACATAGTTTATTATGCAAAAATGATATGGAGGCTTCACTTTTTTCAGGAAATTCTTCAGGAAATATTCTCCCAAAGAAGGACAAAGTGAAATAAATTGATTTCCTCCCAATATTAAGAGAAAGATGAAAGCCCTCTTTAGTTTTCTCTAATTGATTAGAAGATCAACATTCCACAGATAGCTTTAAGTTTTTTACTGTGGGAAAATGGAAACAGTGTACATTTTAGTGGCTATAAAATGAGTAAGTAAGAGAAATAAGAGTCCATTTCAATCTTCGAATACAAAAGATCTTAGTCTTTAGTACAGAGGTCATAAATGCCTCTTTGTCTATTTATTTTGCCTTGTATCTCAAAGGTGTGTGTAATGTGCTTGTAAAATCATGGACCAGAAAGAAAAAGAAAGATCTCATTGATGCTCAATTTAGAAAATAAAGTTCATGTTGCTAAATATAGACAGTACTATTATCTATACAGTAAGCACTCTTTGTTTCTGGATTTACTGCAAGTGGTTTGACCACATATGGTTCAAAACAAAACTAGTAATAAAATCCAAAGGGGTGAGGTGGGGCCAGAGCAAAGATAGACAGATAAAGTGAAAAGAGGAAAGAAGTTCAGACAAGAACCCAATGTATATCCTACAATATTAATAGTAGTGAGGGAAGGTGTGGTTAGAGGAAGGATAGGTGAGAATGTTGAAAGGCTGACATTGATCAAAGTATGTTGTATTCAGGCTGAGAAGGTGGCTCAGTGGTAGAGCGCTTGACCTGCATGGATGAGGCCCTGGGTTCGATTCCTAAGTACCACATAAGCAGAAAAAAGCCACAAGTGGCACTGTGGCTCAAGTGGTAGAGCACTAGCCTTGAGCTGAAGAGCTGAGGGGCAGTGCCCAGGCCGAGAGTTCAGGCCCCACAACCAACAACAACAAAATATGTTGTATTCCTAAACTGCTCTGTTAAATGGCAACATCTTTGAACAACTACTTAAATATAATAATAGAGCAAAAAAAAAAGGAAAGAAAATTTAGGCACAGTACTTTAGACAATTGCCCTTGGATTATTCAGCTCACTTGAGGAGGAGAATTTCTCAGCAAAACTCACGTCATCATCAGCTGCTTCCCTGCCCTTCATGTTGGGAAAATCAGTCCGCCCTAAAGCAAATGACCCCCACCTTCCCCACAAATCAGGGTAAAGTTACTGTGCTTAATTTCAGTGATCAAGTGTAAATTGAGATTTGTTGAAAGGAAGAATGTCTTGAGCAGAAGTTGGTGGATGTCATGAGTAGGTGTCAAACCTCCACAGTACAGTACGCAATTCCATTATCCTGAGCACTCATGGTTTTTCCTCAGTCGTGGTGTCATTAGAACCGGGTCCCATGGACATCACGAGTCTATTATCTACTCTGTAGCTTTAGTTTGGGTTCTGATTTCACAGAGTCCGTTCCTTTGGGTAAGTCTACAAAAGTCAGTACCACAACCCTCCACAGGAAGTCACTTCCCTGCTTCTCCACAAGAGGGAACCACATAAACCTATCAGATCACATGTTTTGATCCATGCTACTGCTTACCTATACCAACTGGCCACTTTTATTCCTGCCTTCTCATACCTGCTCTTCTCATGAAAAAAGTAACCATATGTATATGTAGAGTTATTGTATTTATTACAATGGTGGAAGAGATTGTGTGAGACTCCTACATTCTTAGTACTGCCTCGTGCAATTGGAAATGTGTTGTTTGAAAATGCAAATGTGCTAAAGATGTATGCTTTCCAACTATTGATTGCTAACCAATCATAAAATTCCCACAGACTAAATGGCAGTGCTTCCTGACTACTTCTTCTATGTATGGCATCTTTGTGGGAAACAAGTAGCTTCTCAAACACGTAGGAAAGAAACCTACCATCCATCATAGTAACAAGTACATATAAGAACTAGTTACAGACTTATTTCTACAATAAGTGACAATTTGCTTTATTTAGAAAATTGTTAAGTACACTAATAATGGTTATTAATTAGACAACAGAACTTATATCATCTAAGTTCAAAACTTCAAGGCTGTACCAATTGACAGTGAACTTAACTCCAAGGTATCCTTTAAAAACTTTTTTTTAAAAATCATAGTTGGTAAATTATTGGGGCTTGAACTCAGGACTCATGCTTCCTAGGCAAACACTTGACAATTTGAACCAGCCCAACAATGAATATTGTTTCAAAGTTAACAGTACGACTACACTCTTCAGAAATTCTGTTTGCATGGAGAATCTGGATAACTCTGCCTCTGTAATGAAGATGTACTCAACCAAGTCTTTCTCAAGAACTCTCACAAACATTCAATGGATCTTCTTTACCTCAGGAGATAGTGTGTACTATTTTCCCATTTCAGTCATTGACAAAATATGAGCTAATTTAGTTCAAATAGGCTCTGTGAAGTAGGTTAAAATTATTACTGTATTTGGTTTTTTAAATATATTTTGTAAAGGTGATGTATAGAGAGGTTACTGATACATAAGTCAGGTAAAGAGTACATTTCTTTTTGGACAATGCCACCCACTCCTTCCCTCTCGCTTTCCCAGTTTTTCCCTCCCTTTCCCACCCATAAATTATATAGTTCATTTTCAACATAGTGTTCAGTGAATACCACTGCTGCATTTGTTTACCCTTTATCCCTCCATTTCTGTGTCCCTTTACCCTCCCAAAGACAGATAGAATGAATAAACAAGACTAAAGGAAAAGAAAACAAAACCTCCTTATTTCCATTTCCTGGAGTTCATTTTGATAAATATTAGTTTGTATGATCAGCTTCTCATAGCTAGTGTGCCTTTGTGTTTTTCTCCTAAGAGTATCCTCCTTTGGTTTTACTCTGTGTGAATGCCTAGAGACCTGTATAATTTATCATGTCCCAGTGTGGAGATAGGAAAAGTTACAGACTTTCCTCCAGGTAATTCTTGTCTGCCACATGGCTGGTCAGAGTTCTACCTGTCTGTCTCAAAGCCTAGGTTCCTAGCCCTTTAGACACATGGCCTCTTATGCTTTGTTAAAGATGTCTAGAACATTTGCCTCAGTCTTTCACAGTCTAGAAGAAAAGAAGCAAAGTTTTAGAAGGACTGTTGTGATTTTTCCCTACAGTTTTAACAGTCTGAAGTAAGGAGTGATTTATGAGGACATAGATATAGAGTGAAGCACTTGGGGGTATTATTTGGGGACTTGTAAAACTATAAAATCATCGAAATATGGATTATATGTCTGAAGAGCTACTTGTTGAATAACCTTCTACTCCATTTGTGAACTTTCCTCTTTGCGAAGATTTTCTTCTATAGAAGGAAAAAAACCTCTCTTGTGATCATCACAGCCAGACACAAACAGTAATTCTATTCTACTTTGTTTCCAAGGCTGTTTGGCTGGCAGGCTGTAGAATCCAAGAAGGGATTCAGCCAGAATCTTATTTGATGAACAGAATTTCCTTCGTGAAGGAGGGAAAAATGATTAAAAGACTAGAGAGCTCAGGGCTTTGTGATTAGATGATTTGCAAGGAAACCATTATTAGTCTCTACAATATATTACTAAAAGGTTCTCAGTAGTAGGTGCATCATATTAAATTGCTAATAAATGAAACAAACAAAATTGTAATTTTAGAATGGAGCATATTATCATTGTATATTCCTTCTGTGGGCACTAAAATATTGTTAAAATTAACAATGATTACTTAAAAGAACTTTTAAATCCAGAAATTGGAAACAACCCAATTAAAAAGTGGATAAAGACCTATATAGACAGTTTAGATTATTTTTTTATTCAATCCACTTAGATTATCTAAATTGAAGATTTTTGTCACAAATTGTAAAACTATTATATGAAACAAAGAAAATCAGGAGACATGCCAACAACAAGGTCTTGATTTCTACTATTATTATTTCTTTAATTCAATAAAATGAAACAAACCAAGGCTTTTTAGAGAAATGTCTTTTTCTAAATCTGAGGCAGAAAGTATACAAATATACAAGATAAACCTGGAGCCTCATGGGTGACAAAATGTGTGTGTGTGTGTGTGAGAGAGAGAGAGAGAGAGAGAGAGAGAGAGAGAGA
>NW_012267458.1:1068833-1079997 GCF_000151885.1 Dipodomys ordii
AGAAAGAAAGAAAGAAAGAAAGAAAGAAAGAAAGAAAGAAAGAAAGAAAGAAAGAAAGAAAGAAAGAAAGAAAGAAAGAAAGAAAAATATAGGTCATGTCAAAGGATCAAACATTGTCCAACAGCTAAATAGGGACAATTATTTCAATCATTTGTGTAACAAAATAAAGTAAGTGGCATTGGATTATAGTAGAAAGATTAAAGATTAAAATAAATATACTTGAATCTATACTGATTAAAAATAAATTACTAAATCATTTATAAAAGAGAGAAAAAGCAAAGTTAGACAGATTAATTCCAAATAACTTACATAGCTACAATGCACTCAAGAATTGAGTTAAAGAGTAATCTAGATGAGGCTGTGAGGATATTTTGTAGGTATAATTAACATCTACCATCAATTGACTTTAACTAAATGAGATTAACCTCAATAATGTGACGGAGCTTCATTTAACCCATTGAAGGCCTTTCAGAGCAAAACCAAGTTCTCCAAAACATCTTGTTTTTCTCAATTTTGTCTCAAGACCATAATCCTGTGTGAGTTTCAAACTTGGTTTAGGTTGCAAGTTTTTACAATTTCCTTAACTCAGTCTCTCTCTCCCTCCCCCCCTCATCCTTTTCCTCTCTATCCTCTCTCCTTCTCTACCAGACCCTCATATGAATGAATATACATGTGCAAAATTCCTAAAATAAATATGTAAACATAATATGTTACAATGAATATAAACACACATGTACTACTGATTCCATTTCTCTAGATAATCTTTAACAATAGAAAGAGGAAACATAATTCCTACTCTTTAAGGGTAGGCTGTTCAGAGACTGCCTCTCACAGAGGTCAATACAGGAAGGGGACAAACAACTTTGGTAACACCTGGCATGTACTCTTCAGGCAACGTGAGCATACACAAGCTCACTTGTATTCTGCATGCAACCTGGTGAAAATGGTCTTGATCTTTTTTCCCCTAAACTCCTAACTCGAGTCAAATGGTAAAGAAAATATCTAACAAATTCTAAGTGCAAGGCATTCGACAAAGTTCTTTACCAATAGTCATCAAAACTGCCACGGTCATTAAAAACAAAGGACAAATGACAAAATGTCGTAGTGGAAAGACATTTAAAGAGATAGGACAGCCAAATGTAATGTGGCCTCCTGCATGGCCCTGTGGAAAAAATAGGGCATTGGGGAAAACTAGGAAAATATGAATAAAGTATAGACTTTAATAATAATATAGAATCAGTTTTATAAACCATGACAAATGAATCAGACTTATGTAAGAAATTAATAAAAAAAAACAAGGAACCTGGGTTTGGGATGCATATGGAACACACTCTAATATCTTGTCAATTTTTCCTAATACTCAGCTCCTAACAGTGCAAGGTATGTATTTGCTTTAAAAAAGAAAGCAGTGGTTAGCTCAACTCTGAATTAATGCAATTCAAATTCAAATAAGAAAAGCACCTGGAGAAAATGTCCTTTGTAGTATATATGATTACAGAACTCTGAAAACAGAATAGCAAATTATGCCTAAAAACCAACTATTTGAGACATTGCACACAGTTAATAAGAAAGCTAAATGGAATTAGTTTTTCCCTAAATGGAAACGGTGAACGAATGTGAGCCTCAAAACTAAGATCTGTGCAGCTTTACGACAAGTAGATCTGCTTCTTCCCAGTATAAACAACTTAAAACCTACTTTTAAAACCTACTTTTTCCTTCAGGAAAAAGATGACAGATTGGCCTGGTTTATGCAGTTATGAAGTGCATCTTCACTTCTTTCACCTCTCAAATGGGATCCCGAAGTGAGAACTATCAAGGCATAATAAACTACTATACATATCGTAGGGATGTGGGAAAATATTGGTTTCAAGAATATATCTCTTGTAGAAAGCTTGTGCTTAGTACTTTTTAAATCTGGTTTGGAAATCTCTGGTTTTAGTTTCATTTACATGGAATACAATCATTGATATGATTAATCTTCAAATTATCATCTTGTGGTTTGTTTGCTCTTTCCATTAGCTAAAGTTTTTCTTTAATTTTTGTTAATTGGATATATATTGCATCCCTTTCCATTTCCACTCTTGGCTTCTTAGACAATTAGTGCTAGACAAATTTCAATATGCATCCTTTAGTTACTGCAATGAATTTGGGATGACTATTATTCTCATTTAAAATAATTTTCTGGAATACATATTCCAGAAAAAATATAAGTTCCTAGCAGTAGTGAATTCCATTCACCCTCACTCACTGTGTTATAGTCGTGGTAAATTTTATTTCTGTCACAGAGTTGAACTCTCCAATACAAAGTTATTTTTGCTTGGAAGAATAATTTTTCTCTTTCAGAAATTAAGAGAAGAAATAAAAAATGATTTTGAAATATTAACTTATAACTTTACCAGTTTTCTATTATTCATTTATACTTATTGATGCAAATTTCTATATTCTACTAAATCCCTTTAGTCTTAAGGACTTTTTTTTTAGTGTTTCTTGTAGCACAGATCTCTGGGGAAAAAATTCTTTCCGATTTTGTTTATCTGCATAATGTCTTTATTTCTCTTGTACATCTGAAGATTATTTTCACTGGATATAGAAATCTGATTAGCTTGCAATAATTTTAAAATTTCATTTTCTCTCTTGGGCTCCATTATTTTTTATGAGAAGTAAAACTATTAGATATTATTATTCTCATACAAAATGATTTCTTTCCTGGCTGCTTTTGTGATTTCATCTTAGCTTTTCAGCAGTTGACAATGAAGCATCATCTAGATACGATTCTCTTTGAATTCTTCCAGCTTTGGCTTAAGTTTTTTTTAATTTATAAATTTATCTTTTATACTTGGGAATATGGTATAACTATTTCTTAAAATATTATTTTTCTGTTTCATTATTGCCTCTTCTTCTTTCAGAACTCTAAATGGATGCATTTATACTGGTAAGTATTTTTTAATAGGTTATTTGGTTTTTGCTCTTTCCCATCATTATTTTCGAAATAGTTCATTTCTTTTGATCTGTTTTTAAAAAAATCAATGTTCTTTTTGTTTTGTTTTCCTGTACTGTCCAACTATCAAGCCTGTCAAGTGGATAGTGTATTTTCAATTTGTTTGGTTATTTTCTATAGCTTCCATTTCTTTGTTTCTATTATTTGGCTGTTTACTTGTATGCAGTAATCTTGGACATGTGCATAATCCTAGGTTGTGTGTGTGTGTGTGTGTGTGTGTGTGTGTGTGTGTGTGTGATGGTCTTGTGGCTTGAACTCTGGGCCTTGGCATTGTGCCTGAGCTTTTGTGCTCAAGGCTAGCTCTCTTCCATTTTGAATTACAGCTCAACTTCCAGCTTCTGTGGTAGTTAATTTGAGATGAGAGTCTCGTAGGCTTTATTGCCCAGGTTGGCTTTGAACTGTGATCTTCAGATCCCAGCCTCCTGAGTACCTAGGATTACAGGTATTCGCCTTTAGTAGCTGGTTTATAATCTCAGTTTTAGTGTCTTTGATTATGAATTTCAACACCTGAGTAATCTATGGGGGATGTTTTTATTGTGTTTTTTTCCCTTTTTACTAATGAAAGTTTTCTGCTTCTTTGTCTAGTAAGTTTTCAGTGTATCTTGGCTGTTGTAAAGGAGTTAGAATTGTATTGCTTTCCTTAAATAGTGTTTTTGCTTTTGTTCTGGCATGCAGTTAAGTTTCAATTGAGTATTATTAATCTTTAAGGCTTATTAGTCTTAGGCCTTGTTAGGATAGGTTTATTTGTTTTCCTTAATCCCAATTTTAGTGTGTAGTTTTGATACTAAATTCCAGTATTCTAATGACTCAATTCTAGTTCTAATGAACTAAGATTTTATGACTTCATCACTGAGTCATGTTTATCTCAACCTTGTGTATCTTCTATATCTCAATTCACCTCTTCGATTCAGACTGATGACTTTTGTTAAGTCTTGTATTCCTGTGTTAAATCTTAGCTTAGGACCTATCCTAGTCAGTGTAGTGACTCATGGAAAATGCTCAGTCACACTTAATACTCAAGTATTTCAGACATTAGAAACACCTGTAGGTACAGATTAACTCCTTGAATGCATTCTCATGGAAGTTCTAGTCACTGGGTTTCTCATAAACACAGCCTGCTCAGTTCAGCAAGATATGGACTCTTCTTTATATCTGGGCTCTGCCAATTTACAGTTCTTAAAAAGTGGCCCCAGGTAAAAAGCCTGGCCACACACACAAGTTGGTAAGAGGGATTTCAACAGTGGACTTTAATAAGTCTGTATTTTAATACAAAAGGCTAGTGGAATACAAACCTCTGATGTAAGTATCATGTTTATAATGATCTTGCTATTATAAAAAGTTTTATCATTTTCACTCTCAAATTGTTAGGGCTTCATGAATGCTATGCTTATGCCAAAGAAACAGTAGGCAAATTATGTTTTTAATTCAAAAATTAAATGGGAAGGTAGACACCTGTGGCTCATACCTATAATCCTAACTACTCAGGGATCTTGAGATCTGAGGATTATGATTAAACGTCATCCTGGGCAGGAAAGTCTGTGAGATTTTTATCTCCGATTAAACACCAAAAATCCAGAAGTGGAGCTGTGACTCAAGTGGTACAGCTCTACCCTTGGGCAAAAGAAGCTCAAGGATAGCTCCCAGACCCCGAGTTCAAGCCCCAGAACGGGCACAAAGAAAAACAAAAAAGTTATATTGGGCTATATGCTAGTGGAAAAATATCTGTGAAATTCCTTTGTCCATTTGACCAACAGAAAGTTATAAGCTTAAGTGGTAGATTGCCAGCCTTGAATAAAAAGGCCAAGAGAAAGCTCAAGGCCCTGAGTTCAAGATCCACTACCAGCAAAATACAAAAAGATTAGGCTGAATCTAGAAAACAGTAACCCAGCTGTGATTTCCAAAGGACCTACATGAAAAGTGAACCAAAAAATAAAGCTTATTAATATTTAATTTAAAATGCATTTTTCTTTCACTTTTTTTTAAGATTCTGGGTTGTATATTGAACCCCGAGACTTATGTGTACTCAGCCAAGTGCACTACCATGGTTTAATCTACTTTTATCATTTTAGAGTAATCAAAACTACTCTGGCAATTTCTGTGTGTTTTCCTCAAGGAAAGGAAAATAACTGGTTCAATAGAATTGAGATGAGAATCGGGTAGTAGAGAAAAAGTATCAGTCATGAGAACTTTTGAGCTGTACTTGGGTGATCTATAAATCAGATGAAATCAACAAGTGGCTGTTGGAATTTTATTTGCAGTTTGTAGTTATCCTTATATCGATGGGCTGGCGTGATCTTGTCAAAGAGAAGATTATGAAATGAAGGAGTGGTAAAAATAAATGGATGGTTTTCACATGAAATCATTCCTTAATTTCTTATCTAGATAATAATCTCAGAAATTCTAATGTTTTTATAATAAATATTATACCTTTCCTGTTGCTTTTAGCTGGAGTGACTGAAATTGTTCTGGGTTGGACTCTTTCAGTCTCATCCTCTTGGAGTAATTAGGTATGATGTTCCTAAATCCCTACTCTGATTTATCACTTACCCTTTAGCAACAATGTATAGATTGGTGGTGCCTTCTACTTTACTTCTGCACGCTGGAACCCATTTTTGACTAGAGTACACTTTTTAAAGGAAAACAGTGTCCATCCACAAGTGACCCATGTTAATGCTCAATGCTTCCTGTCAAAGCCCCATGCTAGCTACAGTGTCTGCTGTCTGGTTAACAAGTTGATACTTGCACAGTATTTGTAGTGAAGCACTTAAGTCTTTGTGAATTTGGAGAATTCTATGAAGGAGGGTCAAACTGTGCACGTGTTGTTAATACTTGTTTTTTTTCATCAGGGAAGTAGCACCAAAATGAGTCTGAGGAAATGTAGTCTGTATTACTTTTTTTTCATGTGATATTAAGATGTGAAGAGAGGTTGAGGAATGAGAACACTCAAATGAACTATTGTCACAAATGGCTAAACGCAGAAAAAAATTCTTTTTATGATCTTTTTGTTTTAGATGATGGGAAACAGTGCAGCTACAGGGTGTGTGTTCATTCGAGTTTTAAAATGCAGGAAACTGCAGACACTAATGTCTCCTTTCAGTTCTTTCTGGATACTCTTTTCAATAGTTTGGTACATCGCATAAAAACCCCCCACAAGTACATATAAGTATTCATTAGGTATCTGGAGGAGTAATTCAAAGGAATAATTTCAATGAATAAGAATTTTAAAATATGACTTTTGTTTTCTTTCTTTTCTCTGGAAGCAACCCATACCACTGAACAAATTTTAAATGCTATTTGCCTTCACATTTTCATCCCCCAGACTGAAATTTTTTTTAAAAAAAGATATACATCCCATTTGACTGACAGCTATTATCAATAATAACAGGTTTTTCTTGAGTTTAACTCTACACTAAAAGATACATCTTTTTCCTACATGCCTTCTGGAAATTAGAACTCCCCATGAAAAGAGGAAATAGGCAAGTGATTTCAGTGGATACAAAGATATTCTGTGGCTTTATTATTCTTGGTATGGTTGCTGTCTTCCTAACCAAAGCCTTCATTAGTGTTTTCACGCATAATATGATCTACAGTGTTCAATCATCAACCTACTCTGTTACTCAGGTTTTCATTCACGTTCTAACTATTTGAGAAGAAACAGTCATCAAGTGGGTTTTTGCCTGCAAGTTGAAGAGCTCTAGCTGTGCGTCATCTAAGGCACTATTCAGCCATAGGCTCTCCATGTTGCACCTTTGAATCTCATTTGCATAAAATGGTGGGTACTAATTGTTATCTCTGAGGACCCTGCAAAGGTTCAATAAATAGTAAACACATAAAACATTCAGCAACAGAAGGGAATAAACCAAAGGAAAAAGGAGAGAAATACAAAAGACACACAGTACAATTAAAAAACCCTCTTGCTTCTATTTCTTGGAGTTCACTTCAATAAGCATTATTTTGTATGATCATATGCACATAGCTATTGAGTCTTTGTGATCCTTTCCTAAGAATATCCTCCTTTGATCTCACTGTGTGAATGTTTAGACTGCTGTTTAATTAATTATGTCCAAGGGTAATTATTTATCTTTTACTATTCATTGCATTTATTTGTAGTTTTATAGGCACATTCTAATGATTACAAATGAGGGAAAACATGCAGGCTATGTCCCTTTGAGTCACATAATACAACTTTTCCCCCATGTATTTCCATTTCCTTATGAATAGTGCAGTATCATTCTTTCTGATGGAAGCACAGAATTCCATTGCATATGCATACTATATTTTCTTGATTCAGTCATCTACAGAGGGGCATTTGGCCTCATTTCATATAGTGGTTATATAGTGCTGCATTGAGCATGGTTGTGCTGGTAGTTTTACTTGGTAGCTTGTTTGTGGTCTTGTGGTTTGTACATACTATATATGAAAGAGTATGTGTATGCTAGATTGTAAAAATAAGATTTTTCTCCTTTCAATGACCAAGACACTTTTCAGTCATATTTTACTTCTATATAGACAGCCTGCCACTTGTTCAATTGAGGAAAATTTTCCTCTGAAATTCCACAGCTTTATTTCATCGTCTTAAAAAAAGGCAATAAATTTAATTTGGAGATTTGATTTTTCTTCCAAAGAATTCTTTGACTTAATGTCATTTCTCAGACCCTGATTAACTGGACTGGGCTTTCCAACTTCTTTGTGTGGAGAGCTGTTTTTAAAAACAAAAAAAAAATTAAAGCAGAACTTCCTGACCTATACCTTATTCAAAAGAGAACAGTCATTTCACATGGATCCTAAATGGCCTATTATAAATATATGTACTTAAAATATGTAATATATAATATACTTAATATATTAAAATGCATATTAAATATATCTTGTTTATTTAGAATATATTCAATACATTATATAATATATACTACACATAGTATACTAATACATATCATATATTATATATAGTATATACACTATTAGACTATATACTATGTAATATACAATATATAATTTATATATTACAATTATATATAAAATTATGCGTAGTATATATTTATTTCATATAGTATATGAATGGCAAAAAATCCCATTTTTTAGTCCAGATACTAAAGGAGGACATGAAAGGAAACCCTCTGTAAAACAGAGCTTTGTCTCTGGAGGTAAGTGTGATATTGTTAGATAATAGGTAGGTAGATAGGTAGGTAGGTAGGTAGATACAGAGATACAGAAATACAGAGATACATAGATAACAGACAGGCAGACAGACATACATATAATCTCACATATATGCCATAAAAACATTATTGTTCTCATACTTTGGGTCAGATTGACAGAAAAAAATGTCAGTAAAACTCACCACTATCATATCTAAAATAAATCCCAACAACCCACAAAATTCATCATCGTTTGAGTTGCATTCATGTGATGTACCCCTTCTAAACTGTTCACTTATGTAAGAGTAGTTGTAGGTTGTGTAAAATGTTAAGTGTCCTGGATGCTAGCTAATATGAGTAATAGTCTCCAAAAAGAGAAAAACACATTAAAATCTTAAAGCTGATCTCTTAAGGTTTAGAAAATTCCTCTATCCAATAAAACAGTGATAAATGCAGGGAAACCTTGCGGAGTGAGAGCTTGGTGGAGCCAGGCTGGGAGGCAGTGCAGTAGCATGGTCTTGCCTCCACAGTGCTGATCCTCTGGATTCCATTCCCAGCAGTCAAAACATAAAAAAAAAAAAACCACCCACAATTTCTGATGATAAAACATGTCTCCTGTCTCAGAATTCCCAGAGAGTGGTAAGAGATCCACACAGCTCTGCTTCACCAAAACACCAAACACAGACCGGGTTAATCCAGAGAGCAAGCCTCACCTTTGGGTCTGCAGACCTGCTGAATGCAGGCAGGCTGATTCCAGGGTGCAGGGAGAGAAAGGGCATTGCCTTCCTCATCTTCGTCTTCATTTCCAGGAATCCTTAATTTTCATTTTGCATTTGGAAAGGTGTTGTACCTGAACACACACATGAGTTTTCACGGCAAACGAAACACTGACAACCCAGCCTCTTTCTGGGAAAGTTTTGTCTCTGTAGAGTTTTCTTCCCTGCACGGACTTTCCTAAGGATGCTTGGAGCAACAATCACAGGAATGCACAGATGTGGAGACTACATGGCTGGGTCAGCTGGAACCCCATTTAGTTGTGACTCTTGTTACTTGTTCTGCTTCTTCACCTGTTGGATAGGATGAGGATGGATGACTCTGGAACTATAGTGTAGCCATTGGAGATCCAAGTGATCTCCTATAATGTCAGCTATATCTCCAGCTGTATAGACTTGAAGTTCTTATCTCAGTTTCTTTTCCACCTATAGAAATGAAGGGAGGGGGGAAAAAGAAGCCTCTTTTTTAAAAAAAATTACATTAAAAGTTGTATCTTTTGCTGTCTGTGGAAATGGAAAATAGGTAGCATAATGTGCCATTCTGTCAGCGACATGGTATAGAAACCACTAAATGTGCATTATGGCAGAAATTTGAAGAGATTGAGCTGCTGCCACCTTACTTGCAATACTGCTTATGAGAATATTATCCTAGAGCAGTTGATTTACAGTATGGTCCTTTGTATATCCTGTGAAATGCCTGTTATAGATACTCACACACAGACCAAAAGAACCACAAAGGTGCAATGCCTTTGTGCCTCTTCATATTTATATAAAATTATATAAAGTACATTTCTTTTTGAACAGTGTTACCCCCTCCTTCATTTTCTCCTGCTTTCCCTCTCCCCAACCTTCCCCTCAACAAGTTGTAAAGTTCATTTTCAACATAGTGCCTAGTGAGTATCGCCGTTGCATTGGTTCACCTTTTGTCCCACGGTTTCTGTGATTCCTCTTTCCTTCCCCAAATAAGATAAACTTATATACAAGAAAAAGGGTACAAAAATAAAAAACAGTGACTACAGGAAAGAAATCAGAGGAGAAAAAAACAAACACAAAAGAAATAATTGCAAACAGTGCACTTAAAAGAAAAACGACCATATTAAAAAATTCTCTTGTGACCATATCATGGAGATCATTTTTATTAGCATCATTTTATATGGTCATATATACATGCCTATTAGACTATTGTGACTCTCTGCTAGGAGTATCCTAGGCAAATACACATGATTACAAATGAGAGAAAAGATGGAGATGATGTTTTTCGGGTCTGGCTTACTTCACTTAATATGTTTTTTTCTAAGTCTTTCCATTTCCTTACAAATGGGGTGATGGCATTCTTTCTGATGGAAGCAAAGTTCAAACTCTACTATAAAGCTGTAGTTATAAAAACAGTTTGGTACTGGTACATGAACAGGCCTGAGGACCAATGGAATAGAATTGAAGACCCAGAAAGGATCCCACAGACATATGGCCACCTATTTTTTTAAATAAGAGAGCCAAAATCATCAGATGGACGGAAGAAAGACAGCCTCTTCAACAAATGGTGCTGGCTATACATGTGTAGAAAACTGAGGTTAGATCCTTATATATGACCATGCACCAGAATCAACTCCAAATTGATCTTTTTTAAAAAATGGATGATTTTGCCTTCTTTATGTATGGTGTATTCACGTTTATATCTTTGGGATGGGAGGGGAGAGAGTACAGAACTTGAAGGAAAAAGAGTGAAAAAGTACAGCAGTGGAGCTCACTGGACATTGATGAAAGTGAACTACACAGGTTGAAAGTGAACTATACAGCTAATGGGAGGGAGGGACTGGGAGAGAGTGAGGGAATCAAAGACACTGTAGGAAAGGAAATGCACTCATTACCTGACTCATGTGATTGTAATCTTGCTGTACATCACTTCTATAACAACAATAAAGTAAATTAATTTAAAAAGAAGAAATATGACTGAGATAACTATTATATTTACAAACGATCCCAGAGAAAAAGAAGATCCAAGCTTTTACTACCCTTGTATGACTCATAAGAAAAAAAATCCTTATAACTAATTCCACCAGTTCTGGAAGAAAAACATGCATCATTAGGTCTCACTTCAGGCCAAAGGAACTGAATTACCCAGCATGGGATGCAATGATCCCCATTCTAAAGGACACATGTCATTCCAAGTAGAAGAATCATGACTTGGTGTAACAGTCTCCAAATTCTTTTTTTTTTATATAAATTTTATTTTATTTTATTTGTGAACATACTGT
>NW_012267458.1:1080890-1130262 GCF_000151885.1 Dipodomys ordii
GCTAGGGATGTTGAACATTTCTTCATGTGTCTATTGGCCATCCTTCTTTCTTCTTCAGAGAAGTTTCTCTTTAAGTCTTTCGCCCACTTATTTATTGCAGTCTCCAAATTCTTGACTAGACACTAATTAGTAAAACAGCATCCACTGCACGTAGGGTATTATCTTGTGTTTATTTACTAAATGTGGATATTGCCTAAAGACACAAATTTTAAAATCTATTAAAGGTGAAGAATATAATTATGATTTGAAATGAAGTAATTTCTGTCATTATTGCTGGTTTTATAAACTCTTTAGGATGCAAGAATTACATTTTGTATTTGGGGCTTGAAGAGGTACATTTAATTCCAGTGTGGAGAGTAACAGGCTGTAGAGATGAGACATAAAAAGCTATCTCTGTTTATTATATCTCAGTTTATCTCTTGTCTAGATAGATAGATAGGTAGTTAGATAGATAGATAGGCTTGAACTCATATGTGTGTGTGTGTGTGTGTGTATATATATATATATATACATATATATATATATTTGCACCTTTGCATCCCATTCAATTTAACAAATTTTTACATCTTGCTAAATGTATTTCAGAATGTTTAAAAATAGAAACACTTTAAAATTCTTCCAGCCCCTATGTTTTCTTCTTAACTCTAGACTAACAATTATTCTAAAATGCTCATGATTCTCACTGATGATTTTATACTGTTTCTCCATAGGATATGTGTGTGTGTGTGTGTGTGTGTGTGTGTGTGTGCTTGCGTACGCTCAAAGGTAGCACTCTAACATTTGAGCCACATCTCCACTTGTAGCTTTTTGTGGTTAACTGGAGAAAAGAGTCTCAGGCACTTTTCTACCCTGGCTGTCTTTGAACTATGATTCTCACATCTCAGCACCCCAAGTAGCTAGGATTAGAAGCATAAGCTACTTGCACCTGGCTTCCCCTAGAAATTTACCTACAAGTTTCTTCGTCCCTCTTTCCCTACTTCAGAGAAAATTCCAATATGTGATTTAATCTTATAACTGTTTATTTTGCTTGTTGTTGTGTCTCCAGATTTACCATACCTGTAAGTATATATGCAAGATTACTCATTTTAACCTCTATGTAATTTAATTGTATTTTGAACATATGTGAGACAGATTTTTTAAGTTATATTAAAAAAACCTAGGATTTATGGCTTGGACATTTGATAGATCTACAACTTTCCTTTTCAGATATCTTAAATTGTGTCCATTATAAAGTTGTAAAAAATGTATCATGCTTGAAAGTTTATTTAGCTCATTATGGGTGGGTAAGATAGCCCTTATGTCCAGGCTTATGGCTATTTAATTTTCATTTGCTGTGAACTTCCACTCATTTCTCTCATTTACTTTTGTTCTATTCTTCCATGCTTCCTTGTTTACTGGTAGGTTTATTTGAGTAATTTGGATAGAATGCTTTTTCTTTTCCTTTTTCTTTTTGTTTCTTTTTACCGGTTCCAGGGCTTGAACTCAGGACTAGGGCTTTGTTCCTGAGCTTTTGTTCTCAAAACTAGCACTCTACCACCTGAGCTACCACACCAATTCTGGCTTTTTTCCTCCCAGAGCTGGCTTCAGACCACAATCCTCAAATCTCAGCCTCCTGAGTAGCTAAGATTACAGGCAGCAGCCAAGGGTCCCTGGCTTGGATAGGAAGCTTTTGTTTGTTTGCCAGCATTATAAATACATTACTCAGTGTGAAGCATGTTTTTTAGCTTTTTCTGTTGTGGTCCTTAAGCTTTTATTTTAATATAACTAAATTAATATTTTATAGTTTAATCCTTTGAGTCATTAAAACAGTAATACCATAAAGACATTCTCCTATACTTTCTTTTTTCTACAAAAATTTAGTTGTGATTTTCATATGTAGATATTTAGTTCATTTTTTAAAGTTAAATGAGATAAAAGTCATAAGTATATTTGTACACACTTTTTTGAGCTTTGACAGATCTATATACTTCAGTATTAGATCATTTCAGAACAGATCTATCACCCCAAGAACCCATGTAGCTCACTCCTGGGCAACAAACTCTTCACTCACTCCTCTACATGGAGGTGAATATTGACTTGTCTCTTTAAAACAATATAAATGGTCTAGAGTCTGATGTATCTTACCTATCATAAGATTCAGCCATTTTTAACAATAAGGACTTTTTTCATTGCTGAATAATATTTCACTGTATGGATATACCACAATTTGTTTATACACTAGCCTATGGTGAGATATTGAAATTCTTCCCAGTTTTCAGTCATTATAAATACGCTACTCTTAGCACTCTTGAATAGGTTTATGAGAACATATGTTTTCCATTCCTCCAAGACAGTTACTGAAGACAAGTGTTCATTTTGCTTTGTAAAAATCTGTCAAAACGTTTTCCAGAAAGATTGCTATCATTTTGCAATAGATGAAAATTTTAGTCTGTCTGCATCTTTATCATTATATGCTATCACTTCTTGTCTAGTATTGTTTTAGTTTTGTCATTCCAATTGGATTCTGGTGGTAGCTCATTTTTGTCTTGAGTTGGATTTTCCCAATGAATAATGGTTTGAAACTTCCCAAGTGCTACCTGTCATCCAGTAAATTTTTTGGGAAACTGTGTATTCACATAGACATTTTATTAGCTATAATTTTACATAGTGATAATTACCTCTTCTAGGTAGACTTTTTTTCTTATGTTACAATCTTTATTCTGTAATGGGTGCTTATTTTTTGTTTTAAATTCCATGTTATATAATATCAATGTTTCTAATGATAATTAGCAATTAATTTTCATCCATTCACTCCTTTAAATTTTCTAAGTGATTTCATTTCAGTTTTGATGCTTTGATTTTTTTAGTCCAATTTTGGTGTTCTGTTAACATTTAGCATGTTTTGTTTTTAAAATGCATTTATGTATATTATAAATATGTATCATTTCTACATTTTCTTTTGTTCTTTGTCTTAAATTTCCTTTCCCTTTGTTCTTTAGAATTGATTATCCTAAAACTTCCTGTATATTTATTCTGCTGCTTTGCAGGCCTTGTGTTAAATTTCTAATTTTTTTTTTTAGCAGAAAGATCTTCCTTAATTGTTTTGACATGCGTAATTAAGTATTAACACTTCCAACAAAGCCTCCATCTCCCCGGTATTTCTCTCTCCCTCTCAAATACACTACAAATCTGTAGCCATTCTCTTCTAAGCTAGCTCACCAGATTCATGCACGTCTGCCTAAATCTCTGTTGTCTTGAGCAAAGGTTTTGTGGTATCAAATGTCCTTCAACATGATTTTACTTTAAATGCAACAATAAAGTATAGGGTTTATATGAATTTACCCATCTATTCTTTCTTTATTATCTTGTCATCAAGGCACAATTTAGTCTGATAATGCGGGATCTTTAATAGTTCCATACCAGTGTGTCTGACTGAGTATATGGTGAGTAGGTGATCCAGGACTAATTAAGGACAGAATTTTTACCCTTGTGTATTATATAGTCATGACTTTCTAAGTTACTATGATGTAGAAAGGAAATGTTCACTCTCATAACTTTTCAATGTACACATGTAAATTAGATGCTCCCCTTAGAATGTCTGAAAAATCTCTGCATTACTTGGATTTCAGAGTTATTTTGTTTTAACACTTCAAAAATACTATTACTTTATTATCTACCACTGACTAAAAGACACAATGTGTTGGGTTAACTCTCATTCTTTTGTTCTTTCATCTCATTTTTTCCTCTCTCTTCCCCGCTCCTGTGATAGCTTTTATGATGATCATTTGTCTGTGATTAAAAAATATTTTATAGTGATGTATTCAGATAAAAGTTTATGTTTCTTTATTGTGTCAGAAACTTTATATTTTTAAAATGCATTTTTTATTGTGAAAATACTGTACAGAGAGGTTACAATTACATGAACAAGGTAATGAGTAGATTTCTTATCAAGCATTGCAGCCTCCTCCTTTGTTTTTCCCCTACCATCCCTGCCTTCCCACCTCAACAACTACACTCCACCTCTCCCTGCCTAAATTGTAAAGTTTGTTTTTCAACATAGTGTCTTCTACATCTAATTGTTGCAATGGGTCAACCTGTATCCCTATTTAAACATCTTGTTTTTTCCCTTCCCCTCCACAAATTATACCAACATCAAATACAGTGAAAACAGGGGTTATACTGTGGGGGAGGGACATACAAAGCAACAAAAATCACCTTATAAATATGTTAGAAACAATAGCAAGAAAGAAAAAACCACTTGTGTCCTTACCTTGGGGTTCATTTCACCTAACATCATCTGAGAAATGCTCAACCTCTCTAGCCATAAAAGAAATGCAAATCAAAACAACATTGAGTTACCACCTCACCCCAGTTAGAATGGCTATAATTAAGAACTGTAATAACAACAGATGCTGGAGGAGATGTGGACAGAAGGAAACGCTACTGCATTGTTGGTGGGAGTGTAAACTTGTTCAACCACTTTGGAAAGTAGTATGGAGGTTCCTCAAAAGACTCCACATAGAGCTCCCCTATGACCCAGCAATTCCACTTTTGGGCATTTACCAAGTGATCACAAACAAGACCGTACTAAAGCTACCAGAACAACCATGTTTATTGCAGCATTATTTATCACAGATAAGATATGGAACTGACCCAGATGCCCCTCAGTAGAAGAATGGATCAAGAAAATGTGGTATATATACACAATGGAATTCTATGCCTCCATCAGAAAGAATGACATTGCCCCATTTGTTAGGAAATGGAAAGACTTGGAAAAAATTACATGAAGTGAAGTAAGCCAGGCCCAAAGAAACATAGGTCCAATGGTTTCCCTTATTTGCAATAACTAGTATATGTCTGAGACAAACAGAAAAGGTCAGATAAGAAAATTTTGAATTTGTAATTAAATGTTTCTTTTATGTTCTTATTTGGAAAATTGATCACCTACTAATCTTTAAAAATATCTGTCTGATTATGATGCATTGTACACATAAACTGCTGTGTTAAATGGCAAAATAATCAATAAATATCCTACAAAATTAAGAAAAATACGGGAAGGGATGAGATGGGAGGGGTGATGAGAATGTGGTAAAGGGTGACAGCGACACACTGTTTTCATAAACTGCTTTGTCGAATGGCAACTGCTTTGTCCAAGTACTTAATGACAGTAAAAAATATATAAAATCTGTAATTCTATCATTTATAACAATACAAGGGATCCCTTATGTTGTAATTCCCCCTGCTTCTAAGTCTCTTTAGTGTTTTCTTGTATTTCTGCTTTAATCCCACATTCCAAGTGAAACTTCAGTTCCATTGTCCATCTGGCTGGCTTTCTTATCATCTGTCTGCCTTGGTGTCCAGGCTTTGTCCTGCCATAACAAGTCACCTGCTTGTCTGCTGTATCCATACCATGGTCATCTCAGTTGTCAAAGTAATTGCTGCTCTCTCTCTCAAGAATATGGTGCAACTAACCCTCCTCTTACTTAATAACGGTCACTAGTGTCTCACACCTGTAATACTAGCCACACAGGAGGCAGAGACCTGAGGATCACAATTTGAAGCAAGCCTATGCAGGAAAGTCTGTGAGACTCTTATCTCCAACTAACCACCAGAAAACTGGAAGTGGTGGTGAAGCTTAAGTGGTAGAGTGCTAGCCTTGGGGACAAAGAGGCTCAGGGACAGTATGCAGACTCTGAGTTTAAACCCCACAATTGACAAAATAATAATAATAATTATGATGATGATGCTGATGATGAACACTGAAGAGAGAGTGCTAACACAATTTTCTTGTAATCATTCTGTCTAATTATTAGTTATTTTGTATTGTGTCCAATTTATATATTGAATTTGGTCATATGTGTCTGTTCACAGGAACAAAAAACACCAATATAAATGGGTAAATGGGGTTAATTATCATCTGTGGCTACAATCTCCCACTGGGGTTTGGAGTATATACTCTTTGCTGTATTTATTTTCATATTATAATCAAATGTTAAGAAACCTTTCCTACCAATTCAGGCCTTTGTATGTGCCCCTTCACTTAGGTTTATGTCAGACAAGTAACTTGGTTTTCCTATAATTCCGTTTCCTTATGTGGTATTGATTAAACAGTCGAAGTTCTTACTTGAGTTTAGAATAACCAAAAGGAAACAATCTTGAGTATTTCTGTTCTAAGTTGTCAAATCATTACAAAGAAAGAACAGATCAGAATGAGAATCAGTAGGATGGTCTCCTCTGGACCTTAAAGATATAAATGGCCATGGTTTTATGGACACAGGAAAATAAAATTTTCTGCCAGATGGTTGAACTTCAAAGACTATTCCAACTATCAGATTCCATTGTCCTGGCCAACTCTTCAGTGGCAGCTTAGGAGACTGTGAGTTGAGGACAGAGATTAGGTGTCCCTGGCCCCCTAGCCACAGAGATAGCACGAGAGATAGTATTTTGAGATAGCACATGTGCTCTGTGATTGACTACTACATTGTGATGAAAATTAGTATACATGTTGAGAAAATTAGCATGCATGTGATTAATTCCCATTTTTCTCACAGAGGGCAGACACAAATCTATGCAAAGGATAATTTTAAGCCTCCTAGAACCCTATAAATGACTATTAGTATCATCATTCTTCAAACTGAGAAGCTGAGATGCAAGGAACAACTCTTTGCCAGTCACACAGTTCATACATTGCTCAGATTGGCCCATAGCTATTTGGATCTCTAATGATTACATTCTTCACTACTCGGCTAAGTTTTTGTGGCTCAAGGGAGGTGTTTTCTCAGGCTTAAGAAGGGGTGGTATCAGATGGAATATATTATGACTTCAGACATGAAACTCGAAACAATGGCTTTGGTGGTGAATTGGAAGGAGCCCTCAGCTTTGGGAGATAGAACCTAGCGGTGTCTTGAGTTCTACTTAAATAATTCAGAAAGGTAGAGCTAAGGAACCAACTGCTTTAGAATTAGGAGTTAAGACAAGGTGGCTGATTGATTGAACTTAGTGGATCCTATGAAACTCCCCTAACTCTGGAAGAAAATGTGCTTCCTGCTTTAGATACTCTGTGAATAAGTTACCTGAAGAAGTGGAAGGACAGCCAGAAATACTGCCACTATAGAAAAGTGCCACCTGCCAGAAGCACTGGTCTCCTCAGTGTGGCAGATACTACGTTTCTGTGTAGACAGATGTGGTGGCACTTGGGAAGAGAGGTAAGAACAACAGGTATGGTAGAGAGAGATGTTCTTAAAGAAGGTAGTGGGTTGGTGTGAATGTTTGTTCAACCACTCTGGAACCATTACAGAGATTCCTCAAAAGAGTTAAACATAGACCTTTTCCAGAACTCAGCAATTCCACTCCTGGGCACTTATCCAATTGACCACAGTGATAAAATGAAGCTTACCTTTTGAAATATCTTGAATTCAAGGATTTTGTAACCATCATCCTTGTTTCCAGCTTCATTGTCATCTACGCCACCGTTATCTCTGACCTGAACTTTGTAATAATTTCCTACTGCAACTATCCATGTGTCATCTTCCTAGATGCAGTTAAACACACACCATCACCAAAGCAATCCTGGCACGAGAACTCATGGTGGAATTTTTAAACAAAAAGAACTAAAATACTAGATGTCAGTAAAATGGAAGATAGAGACAAGTGACAGTAATTAAAGCATTCTAGGTTTTCCTATTAGATAACAACTAATTAGATCCATGTATCACACTGGGGAGTTTACCAGAGGAGGGATTTTCTATGCCATGAAGCAGTGATCAGTGAAGCTAATTTTCTGGTATAAATTATCAATAAACCTGATGGAAGTGTTATATGCTAATTAGTTTTAAAATGGAAGGAGCATTTTTAAACTTAATTAACACTATGTTGTTTTCTGTGCACTGTTGACAGAGACCAAGTCGGGTAGGAAATTTCCTTTATGAATACATTACACTTACTACATATGCTAAGTGTGGCTTTTCACATTGTGAACCCAAATTTTCCACTGGAATTGGATTTTATTCTAAGAAGAAAAATACCATTAGTGAGAAAAGAAGTTAAATTTAGATCCACTGGGCTCAGAAGGGGGAAAAAACAGGCATTCTTCTAATTATATACAGAATCCTTTCATAAAGTCATAATTGCCAGTGTTCTTCACCACATAGTATCTATTTGCCTGTGTTGGAGATATAAATGTTACTTAGCTATATAAAAGCAGCCTGTGACTTTTTTGACCATTGGTATCATTGCCTGTGGAGAGGCATGTTTCTGTCCTAGTACTGGTGAGACTTTAAATGCTATATAGCTAAATCCCAAAGCAAGAGGCAGGTAGCCACTAATGCAAATGTAGGCACCAACCAAATACCACTCAGGGAACAAGATGTAAGCAGTTCCTCTTTCTTCTCTGCCTCTTCTGTGGATCCCAGCTTTTTTTTTTTTTTCTGTTGATCGTGGGGCCTGAACTCTGGGCTTGGGCAGGTTAGCGCTCTACTACTTGAGCCACACTTACCGCTTTTTCTGCTTATGTGGTGCTGAGGAATCAAACCCAGGACCTTACTCATGTGAGGCAAGCGCTCTACCACTGAGCCACCTTCCCAGCCCAGTCCCAGTCATTTTTGATTGCTTAGTTGGAGCTTCAGATAGGAAGCAGCCTTGAATGGGAAGGATGAGGTTCTTGACTTCTCTCAGCTCTAATTTTTTTTAATTGTGAAAATACTGTACAGAGGAGTTACAATTACATGGGCAAGATAATGAGTACATTTCTTATCAAGCATTGTAGCCTCCTCCTTTGTTTCCCCTTCCCATCCCTTCCCATCCTCCCCCAACCCCCCACACAGTCCTCCCCTCCCTCCCCCCGCAAAGTTGTAAATTTCATTTTCGACATAATGACTTGTACATTTTATTGTTACAACGGGTCCACTTGTATCCTTATTTAAACTATTTGTTTTTTCCCTTCCCCTCCACAAATTATACCGACATCAAATACAGTGAAAGCAGGGGTTATACTGTGGGAGAGGGACATACAAAACAACAAAGAAATCATCTTATAAATGCGTTAGCAACAATCACAAGAAAGAAAAAAAACATTTGAATACATATCTTAGGGATCATTTCCCTAGCATCATCTTATCTGACCTTTTCTGCTTGACTCAGACATGTACTAGATATTGCAAATAAGGGAAACCGTAGGACCTATGGCTTACTTCACTTAATATAATTTTTTCTAAGTCTTTCATTTCCTAACAAATGGGGTCATGTCATTCTTTCTGATGGAGGCATAGAATTCCATTGTGTATATATACCACATTTTCTTGATCCATTCATCTACTGAGGGGCATCTGGGTTGGTTCCATATCTTAGCTATGGTAAATAATGCTGCAATAAACATAGTTGTGCCTCTCAGCTCTAATTTAAGAAATCTAAGTAGTTACAGGTAGATTCTGCAGTGCTTCATGACTGCATTTTCCATGAGGATATTTGTTTGGTTTGTCATTCCTTAGGTCTTTTATGAGTCAATAGTTTGATAGGGGTTTCAATTTGTTTTCTTCTTCCTCTAATAATAACAATTCCTCCTCCTCCTCCTCCTCCTCTTCTTCTTCTTCTTCTTCTTCTTCTTCTTCTTCTTTTCTTCGTGTATGCATGCGTGTGCGTGCGTGCACACTGTCCTGGGTCTTTAACTCAGGACCTAGTCCTTGTCCTTGAGTATTTTTGTTCAAGACTAGAATTCTACCACTTGAACCATAGTTCAACTTCCTCAGTTTTTTTTTGTCGGTCATGGGGCTTGAACTCTGGGCTTGGGCATTGTCCCTCAGCTCTTCAGCTTCAGGTGAGCACTCTACCGCTTGAGCCACAGCACCACTTCCCCTCAAAATTTTTTAAACCACCTAAGTCAAAGAGATTAAGATTGTACTGATAGGACACGAGATCCCAGAATTCTCATCTTCTATGGCATACCCTAAGAAAAAGGAGCAAAAAAGGGGAAGGAAAAGAGACTTTTCTTACTGCTTACTACATATATTTCCTTTCCTTTAAACCACAATAATTTCATACACACGCACAGGTAAATGTAGGTAATGACCCTTTGAAAGGCAGTTAATAGAATAGTTACCCAAATAGTTATTAGAATATGTATAGACACTTGAAAGAGCTACATGAGAATGTCCTCAGGTCACTATTCCTTCATCCCATCAGCTTTTACCACATAGGTGTGATGACCACTTCCTGGCTAAAAAATGCATGCTTGTGTTTCTCCTTTGGCCAATGTTTATTCCACAGAGATGTAAATATTTTCTTTACTTGAGGACCAAGAGAAAATATCCCATTTGCACAATCTCAATTTCTTTGTTATCTCTTGCACTAACCGATCACCAGATTTATCATCTCTTTTTTTTTGCATGATTGCTGACATAGATTAAAGTAGTGAAGTCAGTATGAGAAACACAGTAGATATTGTAATAGAATGAACAAATATAGCCGTGAATCCTGGGCAAGGACTCTTGGCAGTACTTGCCTGAAAGCTGTGGAAGACCTGCTGTGCAGAGCCCCATGGCATCCTGACAGTGAAAAAGCACGCCGATAAATAATGTTTTAAAACATTTAATTAATAACTAAGGCCACGGTATGTATCCCTCTTTGCTCAGAGAAGAGGAGATTATTTTTTTCTTTACTCTGCAGTGTAAGCTACTTTCCCAATCGGTAATAAACCAAAAGAAAAAAAATCTGGAAATGCTAGTATCTTTTTTTTTCATTTAGTGTTTTTAACTAGAAAAACAGTATAAGCGATCCAAAATGAATTATAAAGGATTGACATGAGAACTCATAATAATGGTAATAATATTAAACAAGCCAGGCACTGGTAACTGACTCCTGTAATTCCAGCTGATGGGGAGGCTGAGATCTGAGGATCCAGGCTCAAAGCCAGCCTTGACAGATATGTGTTAGCTCCAGTTCAATACCAAAAACTCAGAAGTGGAGCTGTGGCTCAAGTGGTTGAGTACTAGCCTTAAGCAAACTATAACCAAGAGTGCAAGGCCCTAAGTTCAAGACTCAGTCAGTGCATGTGTGTACTCAAACACACATACATACAATACTACTGCTTCAGAGATAACAGGTGTAAGTTACACCTTAACTTTTTCAAGTGTGTGCCCTTCAGACAGCCATGTAACTTTATTGCATTTTTCCGTGAACTTTGGGCAATAATAGGATCTATGCAGAGGGTTCTTAGGATTCAAACAGTAGCCATCAGCAAAATAGTTGGTGCCTGGCACACATGAATCACTCAGTACATTTTAGAGGTTAATTATGAACACTAGTTCCTTATGCAGTGCCCAATCTGGAAAAAGGGTGAGTGTGCTCTGTATTTGACAGAGAGAAAAATTTTATGTCGTCAGCCATTAGACATATTTCAGGGCAGAAATGGTAGTCTAGAACCTGATGGATCTGGTTTTCACTGAAGACTCACCGCCTTCTACAATTTCCCCAAGGAAATTTTTGTGGCAGAGGAGAGATGGGGGAGGGGTGGATGGGGAAGGAGGGAGGAGGAGGGAGGGGGAGGGAGAAGGAGGAGGAGATGGTGGGGGTGGAGGAGGAGGAAGAGGAGAGAGGTGGAGAGAGGAGGAGGAGGAGAGGGAGGAAGAGGAGCAGAAAGCAGAGATTTTTGATCAGAAGTCACGCATTTGTGATAGGTTTAGTGAGTTTAATGTAGGCACAAATCTCTTCATTTTCCTAAAAGTAATCCTTTAAGGGCTTGCACAGCTTAGACCTGGCATACCCGTCCACATGCTCCCAGAGCTAGCCATGCTGCGGTCTCCATTCCTCACATGAAGACAGCAATATGTTATCCTGTTTTGTGTTTCCCCCCAGGCATTGTGCTTTGAGCGCACAGGCAGGGCCCTGTGACCCTCGCCTAATGCAACCCCGTGGTATCTTGTAGATGCTTGATAACCTTTGTGGGGTTGTTATGCAGGGTTCAGAGAACGTGTTCCAGTGCAAGAAGTTGTATTGCCATGCAGGGTTCTTAAAGGTTTTCGTTCTCCTCCAATGTCCAAACGGGATTAAAAGATATGAAGCAGGCTTGGCGCCAATGTCTCATGCCTGCAATCCTACCTACTCTGGAGGCTGGGATCTGAGGATTGTAGTTCAAAGCCACCCCAGGCGGGAAAGTCCAGGACACTTTTCTCTCCAGTTACTCAAATGGTAGAAGCACCGGCCTTGAGCAAAAGAGCTCAGGGACAGTACCCAGGCCCTGCGGTCAAATTTAAGGGTTGGCGTATGCGCGCACGCATGCGCTCACACACACACCCACTCACACACAAACACAAACACACAGATATGAAGTCAAAGTTATGCAAGATAGCAGTATCATGTATTGAAAAAATAAATGAAATGGTTAGGTATAGACACATGCATTGTTTCTATTACCTTTCAGTGAGGACGAACATTTGCTATTGGTTTAGGGGGTAAAGGAAGGTAGATGACCCTGTACATGCAACCTTGTTATCCTATAAATTTGCTTAATTTTGTGGTTTACTTGGAAAAAGATTACATATCTTTTCAGAAGAAGGTGACATAGTAATAAAAACACAAGAATATTCTGATGATACAATAATTATTATCTGTACATAGTTTCAAAAGGCCCATTCACACTACTGTTCCATTGTGACTAAAATACTAATATACATTCTATTTCAATTATTCCTTAAATCATTGTGGACCCAATTAATTTTGATGAATGACTTCTAGACTCAAAAAATGTACCTTCCTTTCCTTTCCCAACTTTGATTCTAACCTCTCCACTGAGATTCTTTTGGTTCTAACTAATAAACAACTAAAAGATTTATGGTATTTCCTATCCATTTGATTCATGATATGAAATATTTATGCTATTTTGTATCTATTCAAGCTATTTTCCAACCAGCGGCAATAGTTTTGTTTTGGGGGGAGGGGTTCTGTTTTTGTTTTTATTTTAATTTGAGGTTCAGCCAATTATCTGAACACATCCTTCCATCTTTTATGTCTTCCTAATTATCAGTCTTCAACGTGGTTTTTCTCTTCCTTTTTTAATCCTCTCCTAATCTGGCAAGAACTCCTGATATCATCTAGGTTTTTCACCCTATTTCAATATCCTTGCATTGTGATTGGAAGGCTAATTTGCTCAGGATTTGTACAATGATGAGCTTTTCTCAAAACAGAAGCAGCAAGCTGCCTCACACCAACGTATACTTGGCCCCTCTCCTGTCAATCCATATGTAGCAGATGCAGATAGAATCTGTTGGTTGGCATAAGAAGCTCAGTGCACATGGCTCCTATTTTTAAGCCTCTGTTGGTGTCCATGTGCAAAGAATGTGGCTCATTATTGATGGACCCTGAATCTCTCCAAAAACAAAAAAAAAAGACTCAAAAATCCATGCAAGCAGTCTAAAAATTGAAGAGCTCTTTGGTGTGTGTATGGGGGTTGTCTGTGTGTGTGTGTGTGTGTGTGTGTGTGTGTGTGTATCTGCACACAAGCATCCTCTCCCACATATATGTACCTATGTATATTGACCAGGAGTACATGAATAATTCAAACCTCTCATGCCTAGCCACAAAGAGCACAACATTGGCTAGAATTGCAATGATTCCATATAAATCTTACCAGTCTTGAAAGGTCCAATGATTTTTATTGACATGTTCCCCCCTCCCCTCTCTCTGTCTTTTGAAACAGTACTAGTATATCTACCCAGATAGTTGATTTAATGGCTCTTTGATTTTAAATAATTGATGCAAAAGGCCATAAGGGCAGCTTACTGAAATATGTCATATTTTTTTCTTGTGGTCCAAAGATGCTTTCAAAAACATGTTCTGTGCTGTCATTAATGATAAAAGTGCATTAATTGATTTGGCTGTCACCAAAGTAAGAGATAAGCTAATTGTGTGATTTTTATTTTTCAACTTGGTTCCTGGACAGTGAGAACTGAGAAATTATTTGATATTTTTGTCATTGGTTACACTAATTTCCTAGTGTAAATTATTATGATTATTTGTTGCATCTAAAAATATACTAAAAAGCCTACTAAGAATGTGTGGAGGGCTGGGAATGTGGCTTAGTGGTAGAGTGCTTGCCTAGCATGCATGAATGCCCTGGGTTTGATTCCTCAGTAGCATAACAGAAAAAAATTGGAAGTGGTGCCATGGCTCAAATGGTAGAGTGCTAGCCTTGAGCAAAAGAAGCTCAGAGACATTGTCCAGGCCCTGAGTTCAAGCCTAAAGAATGGAAAAAAATGAAGTTGTGGAAGAAAAACAACTGTAATTCAAATATTTTGTATTAATCATTTTTGCATAAATTCTTCTTCTATCTGTGCCCATTATTTGTTCTTTTATCTTTATCCCAATCTTACCTGTTCCATTAAGTACCTACCCTGCACATTTTCTCCTTCTACTATTCCTTCATACCTGAATATGGTAAGGAATACTGAGAGAAATTTGACCTGTGAAGGATAAAATACAATGACGCTTCTGGATAGGACCCCAAGAGTCCCTAGACCTACAACATAGGAGGTTTTTTTTTTTTAACAAATAGTATGTATGTAATATTCACAAAAGATGACCTCTGGTATACCTGTTGTAAATAGCATCCTTAATTTTCAGGCACTGTCTTGTCTCAGACTCTGATATATAGCTTCTGTCTCAATTTGGGAGATATCCTCCAATACCTTTCAATTCTGTATCCATCTGTCACCCACCAGTCTTGCCCTAAGAACTTGGGCACCCAGACAGATTTGATCATCTGGGTCATGGAGCAATGCTTCTCAAACGTTGAGCCTCTGATAGAATTATATTAGGAGATTTTGACCAGTGTTATGTTTTTTATTGTAAAAATACTGTACAGAGGAGTTATTGTTACAAGAGCTAGGTAATGAGTACATTTCCTATCAAGCATTGTTGCCTCCTCCTTTGTTTTTCCCCTACCATCCCTTCCCTCATCACCTCCACAACTCCTTGCCCCCAAGTTGTAAAGTTTGTTTTCAACATAGTGTCTTGTACATCTCATTGTTACAATGGTTCAACCTGCAACCCGTGTCTTTTAAGGAACTAGAGCAAAAGAAAGAACTACCAACACATTTGAGCAAAGTGACAGAACTAGTTGTGAAACATTTGTTTTGGTTATAGTTGTATACGTGTATGTGTGTATTTTGGTCCTGATTCAAATAGGTTTCTTACTACAGACTGTTGTCAAAATATTTGACAATATTCGGCCTCCATTTGGGAGATTGTGCTAGTGCTTTATTTTTATAATATGTAATTAATCATTTAAAATTATGACTAGGGTATCACAGTATACATCCAATAGCCTAGAATTTATAAATGTTGATAAACCGTGTGTGTGTGTCTGTCTGTCTGTCTGTGTGTGCGTGCGTGCGTGTGTGCACGGGCAGCTTGAACTTTGGGATATTATCCCTAACCGTTTTTGCTCCAGGCAAAAAGTGGCTCTACTACTTGAACCACACCTCTACTTCAGCCATTTTTTTTGAGTAGTTAATTGGAGATAAGAGCCTCTAGACTTTCCTGCCGGGGTCGGCTTCAAACTGTAATCCTCAGATCTCATGATCCCGTGAAGCTAGGATTGAAAAAGTGAGCCATCAGTACTTGGCTGATAAATCTTTTGGATACTTATATCTTTTCTTATAATCATTTAAAATATTATTTACATCAAATACTTGCACAGAGGGATTTCTTTTTGACATGCCCATACATGCATAAAATGTACCTAGATCACACTTGTCCCCTCCAACTCTCTCTTCCCCTTCCCCTTCTGAGTCAATCTTAACAGAGTCTTTTCATATAATCTCTATTATACTGGAAAGTAATTTTTTGTTTGTTTAGATTTTTAAAAATATAGTTATTGTAAAGATGAGGTACAGTTACATAAGTCAGGTAAATACATTTCTTTTTGGACGATATCACCCCTTCCCTCACTTTCTCCCAGTTTTATTTTCCCTCCCATCCCAATCCACCAGTTGTATAGTTCATTTTCAACGTAGTTTGTCATGAGGACCATGGCTACATTTGTCCTTCAATTTCTGTTTCCCCTTTACTCTCCCAAAGACAGATAAATAAACAAGAAGAAAAAGAAACAAAGATTCAAAGAAACTCTTGTTTCTATTTCCTGGAGTTCATTTTGATAAATATTATTTTATATGAGCAGATACACATAGATATTGCACCTTTGTGTTCCTCTCCTAAGAGTACCATCTTTTGGTCTCACTGTGGAATGCCTAGAGTCCTATAGAATTTACCAGAAGTAATTGTGTGTGTGTGTGTGTGTGTGTGTGTGTGTGTGTGTATGAGAGAGAGAGAGACATAGACAGAGAAAGAGAAAGAGAGAGAGACAGACAGCCAGACAGACAGAAAGACAGAGACATTGTCCTGTGTTTGCTTAGTTTTCTTTATAGTCACACAGATAGCTGTACCATGTGTTGAAGATAACCTACTTTCAGCTCTGTAGCTCTCTAAGCCAGCCCTCACACATCTCATACAGTTGAGGGTGACATTTGGAAGAAAACAACTACTTACATTCTGCCTCAGGAGCACAGTGGAGTTTGCTGGAGGATTTGCCTAGTTGTTACTTCTCTCCACTGTCCCTGAGTCTCCATCGTCTTCGGCTTCTTGTTCTTGTCTCAGATTCATTATTGGATGTCTAATGTGGACACTTTCCTCTGAACTGATTGACCCTCAGTCCTCTCTCTAGGACAGAACTTTATACTTAATGTTAGTTTCATGTGATTTCCGCCTGAACACCGTATCACCCAAGCAAGTTGGATCAGCCCTGTAGTCATCTTCTGGAAGAGGAAAGGCGACTGGAAGGATATAGCTCTTTTCTGTCATTAAATTGGTACTTCTTCTGTTCCTTACCTGCACACTGGTAAAGAACTCTGAGAAGGAAAGTGAAAGTGGCTGTATGATTTAGGCATAGAATATTGTTAGTCTATAAGTCTGAAAGCCTGCTTTTTCAAATTGGAATATATACTTTTTTTTTCTACTCCGATGTCTCCTGTCATTTTTTTTTTGGTAAGATATTTCAAACTAAGGCTTCTTAGAATCCGGTTTTTCTAGAAGAAGACCCTGAACTGAGGCTGATTTTATTATGAAGTGCAGGTGATTTTATTCAAAACTCTCGAGAGAAACCATTGAAGAAGCCAGGATAGCAGAGTGTGGATAAGGAGATGCCATAGCTCAGCTTACTCTTACTGTATTTGCCACACCTCAGAATTCCAGAATGAGTTCCTCACCAGGCAAGGGGCCTTGTGTACTCTCATACCTGTTGGGTTATTTGGAAGTCTACTAGGAAGAGAAAAGCCTGGGAGCAATAACGTGAATCTGTGGGCCCTTTAACTCTTCTATGCAAGGCTATTTTACCTTCCCAGTAGAGCTCTTGAGCTACACCTCTACCTACCTCTGGCATTTTGGTTGGGAATAAGGTTCCTTTCCTGGAAGATACAGGTCTGGAGCTGGCTTGTACCTTCATGACAAAGGTGTGTCCTTGTCTCTCTACTCTAAAGTTTCAAGACGTTTTGTAAGTCATATTTTCAGTTGCTGGTGTCAGCTTTAAATAGAATGATGTTGATTAGATCCTGATTCACTATGCCACAGTGGTATGAAGTGATCTAAAATAATTTAAGTCTACTTACTAAAATAAATTAAGTCTACTTACTATGGCCTAGACAACCCCTTTAAGTCTAGAATATATGCTATCACTTTTAGTCTCATTTAATTCTCTCATTAATCCAATATGATCACTTTAGCAAGCATTTGCAGCAGGTATTCTCATGTCAGAGGCCTGGCTATCCCACAGAGAGCTACTACTCATGGGCTCTACAAAATTATCAGGAAGACACTGATAGCTTTGGGGACTATTTCTATAAATTAAATCCTTCATTTTCCAAAGTAAAATAAAACAAAAATGTCAAATTCAATGGAATAGAAAGCTCAAGGATTTAGTTTAAAGTTAAACTAAATTCTACAATATATAATTTATGACTATCCATAGAATTTCTGAATTGGGGACACCATGATCTGAAAACAATCCCCAGTATTCTAGGATGCTTAACTTCCCTTAACACAAATATATTTTCTTGCTAGGCTTCAGAATCAAAGTACAGAACTTTGAAGGTCCCCAGCTTTGTAATGAGCTTGTTATATTTCCAATAGTGGACTGAAAATAAAAAAAAACAATAACCAACTATAAGTCAGTATTTAATGAGAGTGTCAAAATTTATCCACAATTGCTTCTTTCCTTATTTCAAATATATCCAAGTCTCTAAGAATTCTTTGTGTGTGTGTGTGTGTGTGTGTGTGTGTACATGCATATTGGGGCTTTAAGTCAGGGCCTGCATGCTCTCCTTTAGTTTTATTCACTCAAGGGTGGTGCTCCACCACTTGAGCCATACCTCCACTTCTGTCATTTTGGTGGTTAATTGAAGATAAGAGTTTCAAGGACTTTTCTGCTCAGGATGGCTTTGAGACATGATCTTTAGATCTCAGCCTCCTGAGGAACTAGGCATCCAGCAAGAAATTCATTTTTTATTCCTTTAAGAGGCAAGGTAGGGCTGGGAAGGTGGCTCAGTGGTAGAGTGCTTGCCTTGCATGCAAGAGGTCCTGGGTTTGCTTCCTCAGCACCACATAAGCAGAAAACAAAAGCCGGAAGTGGCACTGTGGCTCAAGTGGTAGAGCACTAGCCTTGAGTTGAAGAGCTGAGGGACAGCGCCCAGGCCCAGAGTTCAGACCCCACGACCGGACCCCCCTCCCCCCGAAAAATAAAGAGGCAGGATAGGTGGCACAGCCCTTTTGGTATCATAGGTAACAGCTGAGCCGTACTGTTGAATGGTCAACTTCATCCCCTTTGTCCTCACCCCTACCCTATTTTTCAGGAGATCCACAGCTTTGCATAAGAAATGAGCCAACTTTTCCATCATGTATTTCACAATATGGACTACTAGTCTGACATACAAACTCTTTTCTCTTAGGAATAAAGGAAATTAACCCTTTGTATATACATTTTGCTAATTTGGGGAGGGGAAGGGAAATAACAAATGCTGAAACAAGGATACAGACTGACCCATTGTAACCATGAAACATACAAGACACTATGTTGAAAAATGAACTTTGCAATGAGATGTACAAGACGTTATGTCAAAAAAACGAACTTTACAACTTTGGTGGGGTGGGGGGTGAGGGGGTGGTGGTGGTGGTAGGGGGGTGTGGGGGTAGGGGGGTAGAGAGGGGAAGGAATGGTATGGGGAAACAAAGGAGGAGGCAACCACAATGCTTGATAAGAAATGTACTCACTATCTTGCCCATGTAATTGTAACCCCTCTGTATGGTATTTTCACAATAATGAAAAAATAAATAGAAAATGAACTTTACAATTTTAGGGAGGAAAAGGGAGGAGTTGGGGAGGTGGGGAGGGAAGAGATGGTAGGGGAAATAGGAGGGGGTAACAATGCTTGATAGGACATGTACTCATTACCTTCCTCATGTTACTGTAAGCCCTCTGTATCTTTACAATAACAAAGAATAGGTTTGGAGACCCCCACAGGGTTGTCTTTAACCCAAAGGCTATATTCTTGATAAGCAGCAAGTGCTTTTCCTCTCAAGCCAGTTCATTGTGCCATGTAATCTTTTTCTACTACACGCCCAATTCTCCTGTTTCTACTTACTGCTTTGCGCTGCTCTCCCCCGCAGAGTTCCTTACCTGGTTAGCTTCCATCAGCAGACGTTTGTGAGTCTCAGATGCTTTGCTGTTTATATGAAACTGTGAGTGTGTGTCACAGAAGCTGTGAATTCATTACCGGAAGGCTGTGATTCCTTCCTAAAATTTGGTCTTAGAACCTGGTTTGCCCTTTGTAATTAACCAGTGACTTTTCATTTAGACTTAGCTGTGTTATATTAACGGGTTTATTGAGCTGTTTTCCTTAATGCATTTTAAGAATGGAATGGGTGATTTTGACCAAAAATATATGTGGTATAATTCTTTACTTTCCCTTTTTTAAAAAAGTCTTTTTCCAAAAGCTTCCCATATGTGGAGTTTGCATTCTTTCTACATCTTCCTTTCAGGGATGCTTTATTCTGTGTGAATGAATTCATGTTATCTTGAATTCACAATGTTTTATTATTTTATCTGTTAGCACTCTGCTAACATTTCAAGTTGTGTGTGGGGGCAGTGTGCTTGGACTCAGAGCCTGGGGGCTGTTCCTGAGCTTCTTTTTACTCAAGGCTAGGGTTCTACTACTTGAGCCACAGTGCCCCTTTCCACTTTTTCTGAGTAGATAAGAATCTTAGGACTTTCCTGCCTGGGCTGGTTTTGAGCTGTGATCCTTAGATCAGTCTCCTGAGTAGCTCAGAGTACTGAAATAAGCACCTGGCTTCAAGTTAATTTTGAATCACTATCACCTAGGAGTATTAGGATGGAACCTGAAATTTCATCCTTTCTCTCTCTTCTAAACTAACATCTCTTCTAAAACTAACATCTTTCTACAGCAGGGAAAATTCTATTAAAGTTACTCGATCTTTGTCATGCTAAGCCTTAATTTTTCCAAGTGCTCAGTGACAGATAACATTAAAGGTCCCTGTGTTGTGTAGAGTGATGACAAAAATTATTGGATTAATGTTTGGGAAGTGTTTCAGAATTTTTATAAGAAAGCTATTATGTAAGTAGCAAGTACTATTATTATTTTGCTCCTTTATCTTCTTTATTTTTCATCTCTCAAAGTCTTTTGGGTCATTTACTATGAAATTTTCTGATTCCTTGACAATTTTTAATGGCTCTTTGGAGAGCCTTTTTGAGGGCTGTTTAATCCCCTCATCCATGATCCATCTGCTTGTGGAGTTCATGCTTTGTTCACAACACATTAATATTCAGGATTAAGAAAAATAGTTGTAGCTATTTTGTGTCCTGATGAAACTGCTTATCTTGGAGGGGAAATTTATGCTCGTTTTGCGAATTGGAGTTAAATTTTTTTTTAGAGTTTCCTTGTGGGGAGGTACAAAGGAAGATTACAAATATCCATTATTGATGATTTGAACGAAATATAATTGAGCATGACCCTTAAACTATTCTCTGAAGCCATCATAATATTTATTCCTAGACTGTGACAATCTTTACGCTTTCTAGGTGAGGGTCAAGAATCAGTCATACTAATTCTTTGAATATCAAACAGGAGTTATTAATTTCTATACATCTTTTTTTTCAAAACTAACAAAATGAAAGAATTGAAAGGGCAGCAGCAAATTTCCTGGCTTCAACAACAACAACAACAAAAGTCTTCTAAAAAAATTTAAAACTGGAGGTAGACCAGAGACTGGCTTCTTCCACATCATGATAAAAATTTGAGTGGGAGAGAATGATGATAAAGCTGGGCAGAGTGAATCTATTCTAATTAGTAACATCATGTTATCTATAAAAGTGTTTCATTCACGTTATTCCACATGTAAGCCCACTAAACATATTTTCAAGTAAATTTAGCATATAGGAATTTTTAAAGTTTGTCAAATATGGAAGGTGAAAGGAGTAAAGTTCTATTTTCTTTATCTTGATGGCTCTCCTTATTTCTTTTTCTGATTGGACAATATAAGAGGTCCTCTTTTTATTAAAAAATGAGTATGACTAATTTCTTGTTTTGATTATTAGCAATTATAAAGGAATAATCTAGCATTATCCTGCTTTGTACTATGCTAAATTTCAGGGCAAGTAGATAGTTTCAGGTAATGGAAAACTGCTTCTTTGTGTTTTTGTTCAGAAAAATGCAAATTAATAAAGAAGAGAGTAAAAAAAATAGCAGAGCCAATGGTGTAGATAGTGTAGACAGTCACTGAAAGGCTGTTGATGAATGTTACAGTGCAGGAGTTAGCTGTTCCATGTAGACCATTGACAGCCAAATGTCCCTCATATTGAAGGTCAGTGCTCAGCCAACCCCCTGGTTCAGAAAGACCAGCCACTGTGCATGCCCCCTCAGATCAGTGCATGTTTCTTGCCATTACATAATGACATTACATAATGACTCTGTCCTTAAGCAAACTTCCAGAGGGTCATTTACAATAACTAACCAAAAAAAAGAGAGGAAAATGATCACAAATGCATAGGTGAATACAAAAAAAAGAGACTTTTTTCCCTACAAGTAACTGAATTTTTGCTGTAAAGCAATGCAATGGTTAATCTTGATTTTTCAACTTGATTAGATTGAGCAACACCTAAGAGAATAGTGAATTGCAAGTCTGGGGAATCTATGGAAGTGTTTCTAGAAAGGATTGAAGCACAAGGGCTCTTACCTAATAAATAGTTTCCTTTATTTTGCTTTAATGATTTGCTTTTGGAGTTTATATGTTTGTTTGTTTGTTTTTGCCCTGGTACCAACTGTTTGAATTCAAAGCCTTGTACTTGTACTTGATTTAGTTTAGGGATTTGCTTGAATGACACCACTTGAGCCAGTCCTCCAACCTGGATTTTGCTGGGTATGTTGGAGATGGGATTTGGTAGTTTTCTGCCTGGACTTGCTTGAAACCACCTTTCTCCATATCTCAGCTTCCTGAGTGTCTAGGATTACAGACATGAGCCACTAGAGCTGATCTGAGATGCCTGTCCCTTGTGCACAGGAGTATTTCTTAATTTCTCTCCTATCTGTCATGATGCGTGATTTCTGGCATCATAGGCAAGAACACTACTATTTGACCATCTTAGATGTCTGGGCACTGGTACTGGCACTGGTATGTTTTTCAAGCTACTGCTCTTCGACTTTTGAAATGTAGCCATTTTACCTTACAAAGTACAACCTCGTTCTATGGTTTCCATTTTCTAGCATATGCTTTTTATTTTTTAGTTTTACCACCAGCCTGAACACCACTTCCCAGAAGACTTCCCTCCCCTTGGGTTTTCCCCAAACTCATTTTCTATTTGCTGGTTGTTGTAGCAGTATATTAATATTGAACAGAGTGTGAAGTTCATATTATGTTTCTTGCTATCATATGTTACATATATATCAAAGGCTACTTTCCCTGAAGCTGAGCTTGGTATCTGGGGACTGCTCTTTGTAGAATCTCTCTTTGCAGAGTCAAAGATTCTGAGACCAATGCCTATTCACAGACTATTTCTATTTCTGCTGAATTCCTACAGGGAGAGGAGTGGAGGGAAGCTCAGACCTATGGGGAAGTTCTTAAGCTTCTAGTTTCCCAATTGTCCTGGCTTCCTTCTGTTTGCCCCAAATGCACTGTAGTTTTATGAAATGCAAGCAGGAGGTTCACCTTCCCCTGGGCAGGAAATTTTCTGACTTTTCTGTCCACTTCCATTAGCAGAAGTCTTCTGTTCGCTTGAAAAGCACAATCCCATTCATCTGAGTTGATTGAAAATTCACAATATCCATGTTTGTCATAAGTTTGATAATGACTTGTTACCTCAGTTGATATTTCAAAGTATTGTGCAGCTCATGAGAATTAATGAAGGATGACAAATAACAAAAAAAGCATTATACTCAATGTCTTCTACATTAGCAGGGCTAAAAGGGGCAGCATTCACCCGTTCCCCCAGTGAAAATGCTAAGAAATGAATCCAAAAGATAAGCTCTTATTTTCACTCAACCTTTGAAATCAGTGCCTACTTCCTTTCACACTACAACCTGGTTGAGCTGGATATCAGCTATTGAAACGGCAAATGTCATTTTGTCAAAGAATTTTAATCTTCAAATTCACAAAGGGAGGGAAGTAATGTTAGAAACAAACTTCAACAAGGCCTGGTATAAAGACATAAAGACGGATAAGGAAGATAATCTACTAGCATTCTCCTGATGCTGTTGCATTATATAACCATAACCATTTCTGATTATACGTAGATAAATATAAACAGTGGGTGTGTATACTTGACATAGATCCTACTATGAAAATAGATCATGTAAATCTCTATTACTGCCACATGAAGTATGAGCTCAGCTTTGCTTGAGACACAGAATATATAATCTACATCAAGTTGTTCTTTTGAGAGCCTAGATGTAAGAGTTAAGATAGATGCTGGCTTTTCCTAATACATATATCAAGAACAATCTACCAAGGGTGGTCTCCATGTCCACAGCTACAATGACATATTTGAAGATTTTCTATAGCTACATTGTGTTTTTACTGAATCTGAATATTGGAGAGCTTACTGATTACTTTGCCAGTGCTGTGGAAGACTTTTTTTTTTTTACTTCTTATGACACAAAGAGCACAGAGAGTAAATAAAGAATCTTCTAAAGAAAGGAAACTTTATTAGGGAGAGATATTTGGCAAAGGCCATGGAAACATCTGGAAATTTTGGGTTGCTTTATGACAGAGAAATCTTAGGACACTGACATTTGAGACAGATGAATCTCAAAAAAAAGAGTAAAGGGTAGTAGTTGTGAGATCATATGGATTTATTTTTTGGGAGGGGGTTAACACTGTTCTGTCTATGATATTGGGCACTTATTTAAAATTCTATGCAATTCTCTTACATGTAAATAGAAACAATAGCAGTATCTTTATCACAGAGTAGGGGTTAATATTGAATTAATATCTGAAAAGCATGCAGAATGATGCTCAACACATACCAAGTATATTTGTTTTAATCCAACATATCTAAAGTACTGATTATAGAAAACTAATCTCTGATCATGAAGATATAGGAGAAATAATAAACTTTTTATAAAAATTTATCTCATCTTAAAAAAACTCATTTTCTGTCTTGTTAAAATGATCTGTAAATTTAATATATTGATCACATATAAATGGCCCATAAAAAATTGAGAGCTGCTGTTTCATATTCAAGATCTACTTGTAAAACTGAGACAGAGCACATGTAGGACAATTTTACAGGAGTATTGCCATTAGAATGATGAATATTCTGGAGATATTAGTTTAATTCTTTCATCTCCAGGAGTATATTCCAGAGAATATGAACTTCATAGAGCTTCTATAAAATGGGAATCTAATATGTCTTGTACTTATTGCCAAGTATTTCTGACTGGATAATCAAAAAATTAATCACCAAATCAGCAAATTGTCAGATTCTCTTCATGGAAAATAAAACCATGGGAAAAATCTGTATCAAGTGTGATATAACATTGGAACCCAGTATCTATACCTTAGCTACCTAAAAATCATAGGTAAGTTCAAGTTATAGAGGAGCATCTTAGAAACTTCTTTTATTATGGTCATTCTCATTATTGATCTTCCCAAGATAACTTTCATAGGTCTCCATACCTTGCAATCAGATATTTACTTCCCAATTAGAACAGTTACTATTTATTTGATGTGGCACTACAAATAAAGGCTAATAAAAGAAATGGAGATGAGGGCTTAATAGAATAACAATTATACCATGGAGGTGAACAGTTCCAAAGACAAATTATTATTTGCATTTCTGTCACTTAGAATTGTCTATTGAAGTAACTCATTTAGCCTTCAAATGAAACTCAAAGACCACCAAATCTTTACTTCAAACTTAATAAATGGAGTTTGATATTCTTGATTATTTTTAAACAATATCAGGACACTCATAAAATGCCATAAACATTTTTGTAAGAAGTTATTTTTTTTTCTCAGCAGAATTTTCAAAATTCAAATGCATTCTATTCAAATTCAGAGAGAGGTAAGATTCATGGGTCTTCAGGAAGATTTCCACTAAATTTGCAGATGCTCACATATATTTCTGGGCATTTTGAAATGAATGCTCTTTGTTGTTGTGCTCTATCTGTTTGGTTCTTTCAACCCTTTCTGAAAATGACATCTCAAAGACTCAAGGAGCCTCACACACACACATACACAATAATAAGGCTTCAGACTCATTTCGCAGAGAAATAAAAGCAAGGATGCTCAGGCGGTATGACTTAAAATGTTTCTTTTATTAAGATGAAAACATTTTATAGAATAGCATCATAATATATTTAGGATCATCTTTCTTCTCTACTTGTGTTGCTGTGTCTTCTCCATAAAATGTCCTATGATGGTTTTATCTCCATAAAAATGTCCTATTATGGTTTAAATACTGCAGGCATTAGAGGGGGAAATGCGAATGATTTGTGCTTACTGCTACACAAAGTCCAGTAAAGGTTAATGAACTTCTACTATTGAAGGAATTAGGTACTCAGTTGAAATCCAGGTCAGGTGAAGAATATAACGGTTCTTTTAAAGTCTGCTATAATTGTAACTGTGCCTTTCAACCTCAGCATGGTACTTTTGTACCTAAATAGGGCATGCTGGATAAACAAGGTGGTCTTTCTTGAGCCATAATAATTTAGCGTCCGTCTTGTACATTTCTTTCATCATCAGAGAGTGTGAATAAGTTAAAGTTTGGCACCCTGTAAAAGATACAAAAACAGCTTTGTGTGGTCATTGAATGGAGACTACAGGTTCAATAAAAATAAAACAATAGTCAGTTCTAGGTGAAGAGTTCAGAAATTGACCTTCGCCATGTGTACTATACCAGAAGTTAGCCCAAAGGGCCAAGAAATTGAAATAAAGTTGCCCAGTGAAAATGACACCTTACTACACTAAATTATTAAATATAACACAAAACTCTGAATTTGTCTGAAATTCTTTATATGAAGCCATAATGACTTACCTACTTTAAAGATGAGAATATATTGAGTTTGCATTTTAAATGGGATTTTTAATTAGGATGTCTGAGTTAAATTATTTTAGATTAGAATAAGATTGACAGCTTTATTCTGTATAAAAAAACCTACCAGTTTGTGTTTCCTGGGAGAACAAAAAAAATTTCCATATTAAAATTCCTCCATAGGATGCATGAAGAAAGAAGCATGCTTCCCTGGGGGACAATATACAGATTATTCTTCATAATTCCATTTTGAACAGACTAGACCGAAGGCCTCTACTTATTCATCGATCTGTTTATTTATTTGAGAGTAAAGAGATCTAAAGAAAGAGGTCTTAGTTCAAGACCAAGATAGGAAAAATAAAAGAAACAAAGCTACTGAGAGAGGCAAGTCAGGGTGGCCAGTGAGGTTAGGAGGCCCTGGAAAGTTAGAGGAGTTGGAAAGGTACACACGCCTGGAAAGTTAGAGAGGCTTGAAAAGTGAAGACCACACACCCTGTTGTATTTTTCCTCCTCAAGAAAGAACCAATCAATGTTGCCAATTGCTGGAGATAGGTGAAATCAGAAGAGGGCTAGCAATTGATCAATGAACTCAACGGTGACGTGATGAGCCCTCTTTTATTGAAAGAGAGAGGTAGAAAGCTGGGATCCAGGCAGAACGGGAGTGGCTGTGAATTGTCAACAATGACTTGTCAACCACTTTTGAGGAGTTTCATCGTGGAGTGGAAAAAAAATGGAGTGGTAGCTTAGAAACAGATGTGGGCTTAAGATTTCACAACTTCAGTGCTTGCAGATGATAGATTGGGGAGTGTCTATAATTCAGGTAGAAGGAGAAAACTAATTAATATAGCAACATATTCACTATGGGAATGTTCCTGGGTGAGGTACGGTCAGGATCTCACACACATGTGGGAGTGAGGGTGTGGGGTGCTACTCCTAATGGCCTTCATAGGAGAACCAAAACTCATCCCCTAGGATCTGCAGATAAAGCAGTAGATGTAAATCAGTACCAGTAAGTTAGGTGGAGTGGTGGGAGCTTATCCAGATCTTTTCCCAACTGCTGTAGTTTTGCTCAGTGTATAAATAAGCAAGGTCTTAACTGAGTGTCAGAGATTGTATAATGGGTTTAAAGTGATATGTGCGTGTGTGTGTGTGTGTGTGTGTGTGTGTGTGTGTGTGTGTATCATATGTATATGGTAAAGGTGATGAACAGGGGATTACAGTTAATAAATAAGGTGAGGAATACATTTGTTTTTAAACACTGTCATCTCCTCCCTCATTTTCTCCCCTTTGTTCCTTTCTATAACTACCGCTCCCCCCAAGTTGGATAGTTCATTTCCAATATAGTGTCTAGTGAGTGTCATTGTTGCATTACTTTATCCTTTGCCCTGCTGTTTCTGTGATTCCCCTTCCCTTCCTTGGATCTGATAAAGTTATATACAAGACAAATGGTGCTGGCTAAACATGTGTAGAAAACCAAAGTTAGATCTTATATATCACCCTGCACCAGAATCAATTCCAAATGGATCAAAGACCTTGAGGTAAAAGCAGACACCCTCAAAATATTACAGGGAGGAATAGAGCAAACACTAGGGCTTGTTGGCACAGGTTGAAGCTTTCTTAATAAAGACCCAGAAACACAACAAATCAAAGAAAGGTTGGATAAATGGGATTACATTAAACTGCAGAGCTTCTGCATGACAAAGGACATAGCTACCAAGATTAATAGAAAGTCCACTGACTGGGAAGAGATCTTCACTAGCCATACAACAGACAAGAGTCTCGTATCTAAAAAATACTTAGAGTTCAGAAAGTTAAATCCCCCCAAAACAAATCTCCTCCCCCAAATCTACCCCATTAACAAGTGGGCTAAAGACTTAAAGACAGACTTCTCTGAAGAGGAAATAAGAATGGCCAATGGACATATGAAGAAATGCTCAACATCTCTGGTCATTAAAAAAAAAGAAAATCAGGGTTTAAAGTCTTTAAGGACTGATATCTGCTGATCAGGAGTCACTAGTCAAATTAAAAGAAAAAAAAAGCAGAGATGACATGAAAACAGAATTTATTGGAGAGGAGGAAGTAAAACAAATATCCTAGCTACTCCAAAGGCTGATATCTGAGGATTACCATTCAAAGCTAGCCTGAGTGGGAACATCTGTGGGATCCTAACCTCCAATCAATTAACCAAAAAGAAGAAGAGGAAGAAGAAGAAGGAGAAGAAGGAGAAGAAGGAGAAAAAGAAGAAGAAGAAAGAAGAAGAAGAAGAAAGAAGAAGAAGAAGAAGAAGAAGAAGAAGAAGAAGAAGAGAAGAAGAAGAAGAAGAAGAAGAAGAAGAAGAAGAAGAAGAAGAAGAAGAAGAAGAAGAAGAAGAAGAAGAAGAAGAAGAAGAAGAAAAGAAGAAGAAACAGCAGCATCAGAAGCAGCAGCAGCTGAAAGTGGGGGCTGTGGCACAATTGGTAGGGTGCTAGCGTTGAGCAAAAAGTTCAGGCCCTGAGTTCAAGCTCTGTGATTGGCACAAAAAATCCCATTATTTACTGAAATATAAAAGCATAGTTAGTTCTTTTGTTTCCATCTATGTGGCTCAGAATATCACACAGATTTTATAGTCTGAAAATCTGATATGTTTATAGACCATGTAATGATCGAATCAGAATAATTGACACTTATGTCTCTTTAAACATCTGCCATCTACCATCACGTTGCATTAGGAACCTTTAACTTCTCATGGTGACTCAGTGATGAAGAACAATCAGGTCAACTGCACATGACAAAATATATTTTATGATTGCTTGCATTTTCAAATGACATGATGCTGTTTGAGTCTTAATATGCTCTGGATGTTTGAGTTTCAAATTAAAACCATGGCATGGAAATTGGAAACCAAGGTGATGCAACCGGTTATAATTGAGCTCCTAAATCCTGTGACCCGGGGCATGACTGAATTTTAAGAAACCAGGAAATGGTGATGACAAAAATCTTTGGAATCAAATGGACCACTATATGAGTTCCTGTTCTGCCCTTCATTTGAGTACACTGGGTATTTCCAAGCTGCCTTTTCTATTGTGTGTGTGTGTGTGTGTGTGTGTGTGTGTGTGATTGTGTGTGTTTCTGTTTGAATGTGGGGGAGAGATTTCCCTCTCTTAATAGTACAATCAATCCTAATCCTTCCTTCCCTTGAGGTAAGGGCCAATACCTTCTCAAGATCTCTGCCAAAGGCATCACAAAATATAAAGAGCCAGCTAACTAGAAGCAATCCTAAGACATCATCTTGGTCCGTTTACTCTCCCTTTGTTTTAAAAGCCATCCATCCCCTTCTGTTTGTCCTTACTCAGCTCCTCCCACTCGTCTGGTTGTGAATTTCCCCACAACCATAATCACTCTCTCACACAATTTTCCCCTGAGGTCATTCCTTGCTCAAGTCTTAGGCGGATAGGAGTCCAGAGCTTCTTGCCTGGTAGAGCCCCACCGCCATTTTCTAATGAACTCTTCACAGGTGACTGTAGAACTCCTCTCCATCAAGCAAAGGGTGAGATCAGAATGTTTCAAGTCTGAGAACTCCAGATGTCCTACCATACCTTCTTTGGCACCGTCTGTCACCCCTCTCAAAGTGATTTCTAGAAAGAGTTATCTCCCTCTTGTTACTCTGCTTTTTGTTTTTTTCAGGTCAATCCCTTATTCATGGATGGAAAATTGTAAAACACTGAGAATGTCTAAGAGAGAGTAAATGCATGCTTGCTAAGCATTGCTATCTTTCTCTTCCCTCTCCAAAACCTAGGTCCTCCATTGCATTTCTCATCTCATCTTATGGTTTTATTTCACAGTCCTGCATCAATGAGCTTATCAACCCACCTGATGCCACCTCCCACTCCTTCACAGACAACTTGTTCTGTATATACACACCCAGCCTCCATCCGCCAGCCATCAGTGTCTCTTTCTTACAGAAGCCCACAAAGTTGCCCAAGTCTCAGTCCTTGTCCCCGAACCAGTTCCTCTTCCTTGTTTGTTTCATGACCATAATATCATTCTTCTTCTAGACCTGGCCTCCCAGTCATTTTGTTTTGTTCATTCTCCTATGGCCATGCATCTTGTCTCCTGTCCTAAAACCACCACCCCAGTTTAAAGCCACCATGCAGCTAATTTGGGCCAATGTGATAAATACCAAGGATCCTCCAACTCCAGCCTTCGTTGCTCAGATCTGTCACACTCATTGTTGCCAAACTGATCTTCCCAAAGTTATTCCAATTTACCCTACTACTCCAAATTCTTGGGCGAATACAGCCCATCATATTCGATGTATATATGTATTAGCTTAGGCTGTGCAGACTATGTTGTCCACCAACACAAAGGACGCTGTAGACTCTACATAAAAATGAGTGGATAGGTATGGGCCACCAGCAGTACTTTGCCAACAGTGGATCTAATTAATCAGAATATCCACTGGTCCCATCTTAGTAAATTTTACATAGTGGTCACACAATATTATGAAATAATTATTTGTATGTTGAAAGCCCTGCTGTATAAGGCAGGTGTTGATCTATTCAGTTTATTGCCATATTCCAGGCACTTAGAACAATGCTTGGTATATGGGAAGCTATTGGTGGATTATCAAATGGATATGTAAAAATAGACTTCATTAATCTAGCTTAACTTTAATAAAAGAGAGTTCCAAATATGATTACTGTAATTGTTTTGATCAGCCTATTGATTAGTTATTTCCTTCTATGAAACCTTGTTAATGAAATGAAATGTATATTTTGATGGAGATTTTTGTGTATACTCTCATTATAACTTGCCAGGAGAGAAATACTACAGCTCAGGGGTCAGCAAACACATTTTGTAAAGGTCAATATAATGGATGCTGTGGTTTTTGTGGAGCATGTTGTTCATCACGACTACACAACTCTGCTGCTGTAAAACATGAGAACTGTAGATGCTACATAAAAACAGGAGTGGACTAACTAGGGCCATGCAGCCCTTTGCCAACAACTGCTTTAATTTATCAGTAGATTTCCACTGGCTCCCTCACAGAAGTAAATGCTATACAGAAGTCACTCAATATTGTGAAATAGTTACATGACAACTATTTATTGAATACATTTTATACCATTATATGTCAAGAGAGATGAACCAACAGAGACTGCTAATAATGATGGTGTCATAAATAATGGAAATAGTCATAATCAACTGGCTAACTAATGATGTGAAATGTTACTTGATTTGGGTAATGATCTGAAGAAATGTGGGTACAAAGTTCTAGGATGTTAGGTAGCTTTTTTCAAGTTATCAAGAGGGATCGATAGTCACTAACAGCCAAAAATCTAAGTGTAATTGACAATGGGATATGGCATTGATATACATCCTATACTATATTCCTTGCAACATGCTTTTGGAATAAATAATGCAATCTAATTTTATAAATAAAGGTGAATAAATGAAGTTTAGCAAGTTTAAGTAGTTTTCCAATAGTGTGCAATATTTTGGTAATAATCTATAGAGCAGGGCATTTCTGACTCCAAGACCCTGTGAAGTGACTGTTATAATATATCTTAAAGCTTCCATAATTGGGGCTGGGAATGTGGCTTAGTGATAGAGTACTTGTCTAGCATGCATGAAGCCCTGGGTTTGATTCCTCTGTGCCACATACACAGAAAAAGCCAGAAGTAGCACTATGGTTCAAGTGGTACCATTCTAGCTTTGAGCCAAAGAAGCTCAAGAACAGTGTCCAGGTCCTGAGTTTGAGCCCCTAGACTGGTTTAAAAAAAGCTTCCATAACTTAAGGGCTTCTGATGATTGTCTCATACTGGGAGGAGAGATTATTTATGCTGATAGGTTGGATTATTTTTAATAAAACTGAAAATAAGTCAACATTTGGAATCTGTTGTAGTCTTCCATCCATCATCTCTCTGTCACTATCTCTTAGGATATCAGGCTGGTGGGGGCCTGAGGGCCATCAGAGCAGACCTTTCTTTACCTTTGCTTTTCCTTTTCCACCTCTTCCCCACATACTCCACCCCCCAAGAGTCTTCCAACTTCCTTTCTCTAGCTATTAAATCCTTGCTCTACTCAAAACCACCATGATAATTACAAGCCTCTTTTGACTCAGGGTGAAATCTACATACTTCCTATATTTTCATATGTTTCTTTTATACAGCATCTGAGATTGATGTTCAACTCACTGGAGTTTTAAGGACTACCTCTTGTCATATCTTTGATTCATCCTTCATAATAAGAGAATACTGCTGAGGTGGTGATTTATGCCTGTAATTCTAGCTGCTAGGAAGGCTAAGATCTGAGGATTGTGGCTTAAAGCCACTCAAGGCAGGAAAGTTGTTATCTCCAAATAGCATCCAAAAAGTTAGAAGGAAGTAGAGATATGGTTCAAGTATTGGAATGCCAGACTTTAGACCATAACAACAGCAACAAACAACTAAGGAATAGCACCTGGTTTCTGCGTTCCATCCCCACTACTGGCCTACAGAATGAAATAACAATCAGAATATGTTGAACCATAGTAGCTACCTAATAAGATGGACTTAGGAACAATAATAACTAATGTTTTAAAGTACATGTGTAAACATTTTTAAAATTGGAAAATTTGAAAAGAAATGAAGTTAAATGAGTTTATTCCTATCATCTCCCAGAGACACAAATTAAATGAGAAAGAAGAGCCAAAGAAAGTAAAATGGAGCAGAAATGCTTTATATAAGGGTCAAATAAGTACCAGGACACAAAAGCAAAATGGATTTCGAGATCAGTTTTTATTTTCTTCCTTTTTGTATACATAAAAGTTCAGGACTAAAATCAGCACAAAGTTATATTACTGTGGTAGAGATCCAAATAGCACAGCACAAAGCCTGCTCTCATTGTTCTACTATAAAACAGTTATTCATCAATAAGCCTCACCAGAACTGAACAACAATTAATATTAAGAGCTCACTGTGCACACGGCACTATGCTAGGCATTTAGAAGAGGGTTGGAGGCTTTTATTTTATTTAATCTCTGCTCTTAAGAAGCTTACCGTTAAGATAGACGCATTGAAAGAGGCCTACATCTCCATACATGTATTAATGAGAATCTAAATGATGGGATGCAGAGTGTGGGGGAAGAGAAGTACAAAACATTTTCAAGTGTTCTCCTGCTATTCTGTATTTTGATGCCACTTTGAATTGATTTGTGGAAGGGAGAGAGAAGATGAGTGGGATTGGAAATGTTGAAAAGGGAGGAAAATGTAAGTGTGTGTAGTGGGAGGTCTGGCATCTTGAATTTCCTTTCATCACCATCACGTGACTAATCAATAGGTGTTTCATAATCCTACTAATTTCCTTTATATGGAAGCTTAAAATTGAAGGTTTTTTTTTCCTCATAAAAGAAAATCAATGTTCACCATAGGCTGCTCTTCCTATTTAGGTCACTCTGCCACTTTTTCAGACATTGCTTTACCCCCTCTAGTGTGATTTGTCTGCATCTGTCTTCATTTTTACTTAAATTTCAACTAAGAGCCACAAACCAAAATTTCTCATCCATTGCCTTGGCTGCCACAGGCTGACTTGCTCAGAACCCTAAGACCCTACTGATGCTCTTTAAGATTTTGCACAGCAAAAGTGATCTCCAGAGCCACACCAAAGGGTTCCATTTTATTGTAAATTCTGCCTAGAGATAGAAAGGATTTACTTCCTCAATATACAAAATGTTGCAAATTTTACTTAGACTTGAAAGCAGAAAGCTAGGGGCCTTTTTGAAAGCTGTAGAATTGGTAACTGGATCTCAATAGCTATTGTTAAGTGACAACAGGAAGGGTTCTGGGAAAGTAGCCTCCGATATTCCACCACCCAGTGAATAGCCGAAGTTCAAGGACAGGCGGCGACTCTAATCACGGGGCCAAACTGGTAAACCAAGGCACATGGTAGGCTGCAATACCCCTTCTCACTCTTCATCCCAAAGGAAACAAAATTGTTTGATTCTCAGCAGTTTCAATAAAGGTAAACGCACATGCATCTGCATGACATCATCTGACTGTGTCTTGTGTAATTGTTCATTTAATACATACTGTTCCAACAGGTGCTGGTGGCTCACGCCTCTAATCCCAGCTAATCAGGAGGCTGAGATCTGAGGATTGCAGTTCAAAGCCAGTCAATCATTGTCATTGTTTAGGCAAGCCTGAGCAGAGAACATTTACTATCCAGACACCAAATTGTTTTAATGCTGCTCCCTTGCTTACTGTGCTAACCTTTGTTTTCTGGGACTGTAGTCCACGTTCCTTGGCAGGGAACACAAAGTTCTTTACAAGTTGATTCCTGTGTACATGGCATGTGCTTCTCACACTGACTTTGTACCACCCCAGTCCCTGCCATGACAAGGGGCCTCTGTGTGTACTACACTGTGACAACTGCCTTTGCTTCTATCTTCCCAGAAAGCAATCCACAGAGGTGGGGGACTGTCATCTTGGTGAAATATAATGGGTGAGCACTGTGTTCTCAGAGGACTGTGGTCACACCCCATGAGAACAGCCATGCGGGGCTGTGCTGTGACCCTCTGAGACCTCACTGTATATTTGTCTCCTCCAGAAAATCCCTGATACACATGAAATACTCAATAAAATATTCATAAAGAGATGGAAGAGAGAAATGAGAAAGGAAGGTGAGAAAGAAGGAAAGGAAGAAGGGAAAGAGGAAGGGAGAGATGGGGGAAAGGGAGAAGGGAATGGAGGAAATGAAAGAAGGAGAGAAGGAAGAAAAGAGGGAGGAAGGAGGGAGGAAAGAAAATAAGGAAGAAGAGAGAAGGAAGAAGGAGGGATGGAAGGATGAAGGAAAGGGGGAGGGAGGGACAAAGGGAGAAAAGAAACAAGGCAGAACTGACATTGGTTTAGTAGTTCAAGTCTCTGAGCTATTTTAATTAATATTGCCCTTGCTATCCTTTGAGGAACCAAGCAATTTTGCTTTCTAATGCAAAACAGGAAAATTATTTATTCGGGTAGTAAAGAAGTTAAAAACGTATCATCAGTCACTCTTCATCCTCCGTTTCCTTCTCTTTTTTCCTAGAAGTTTGGGTGGCTATAGCCAAAGTGATTTTTCACTCTTACTGTTAAAAACAATGCAAAACAAGATGCTTGCAAAGAATAGAAACTAGAGTTATTCATCACACTCAACCCTGAAGCGATAGAAGAATGATTGCAGAGTTCTGAAGAAAAAATAAATACTTCTAAATTCAGTCCAAAAATCAATTAAGTAGGACAGCAAAATAAAAGATAATGTAGAAACTTGAAACCTTTCAGCATGAAAAAATTTTCAAATATATACTGAAATTAAACAAGATAAGACTTGAAGAAAACAAAAAGATGTTTAAAAGACAAAATATGTAGGTTTATTCCAAGCATCTTTGGACCAAGCACAAAGAAATGGCAAATCACTGATTAGGGGATTGGTTGTGATAGAATTATCTGGAAAACAAGCCTCTGGCATAACAGATAGGGAAAGAGGTAGCCAGCGTCTAACTTACTTTCTCTACAAACTATTACCCTGGGGAATACTATATTCTAATCCTGGAATGGAGGTATCATGAATGGTGCTAGTCTTTCTCTGATCTAAATTCTTCATCCTTCTATAGTTCAACATAGAGTAGGATTCTGTTTTTGTTTCTTATCAAGACTCTCAGGATCAATACTAAAGTGAGGCACTAATGTGATAATTATTTTTGAAATTCTACTATTTCTTAACTATGTCCTTGTTGCTATAAACTTCTAGATAATTCCTTGTGAGAGATTCTTCAATAAATGTCTTAATAAAAAGGTTACCACTTTCTACTGTTTTAGCTTCATGGTCTATTTCTAAAAGAAAATGGCAGTTACATTAAAATTATTTGGGCAATTGCATAGACTAAATGAAAAATGAATAAAATTTAAGATCCAATCCAATTTATCAAATATGCTTTGGTCACCTTTTCATTGATTGCTGGAAGATGGACAATTATTCATTGATTTCACCAACTCATCCAATTACAGATATAAACACACCCTATAAGGACAAGTCAATTCTAGTATAGTGTTTACATTTTTTTCTCTACTCACCACAAACTTGGTAGCCAATAATAAATGCAAAATGTCACCAGACTTTCAGGAAGATTGTGTCATTGTCATATGAACAACCAATGACAAAAATGACCAACTCTCAGGGCCAATAATACACAATTTTAAAAAGCTATAACCATTTACTTAGGTACCTTCATTTGATGAAATGCCAGCTGCTAGGAATGAAACAATTGTAAAACCAGGCAAGTGTTTGTCAAAGGCATATATAATGCACTAACAAGTGACTTAGAGATCACTTAATCAATAGGTTGACAACTTGGAGTCTATCTAAAATTTGAAATTCAAACTGGACAAACATTGATTCTTTTGGTTTCTATTCCACATTTTTTTGTCAGTAGTGGGGCTTGAACTCAGGGCCTGGCACTGTCTTTGAGCTTTTGTGCTCAAGGTTAGTGCTCCACCACTTTGAGTCACAGTGCCACTTTTAGTTTTCTGGTGGTTAATTGGAGACTTTCCTGCCCAGGCTGGCTTTGAACCACGATCCTCAGATTCAACCTCCTGAGTAGCTAGGATTATGAGTCCTTTGTACCTGACTTCTATTCCACAATTGTTTTCAGTATCTTTACTCTATAATAAATATCAAGAAAGCCAAGGGAATGGGCCCAATTTCAGATACTTAGAGTGTTTGTAGGATATGTTAAAAATAAGTAGTGCCTGTGAATGTAACTTAATGTTATAGTGTGTACACAGCATGTGTGAAGTTCTTGGTTCAATTGTAGCACTGACAAAAAAGTGAAAACAGGCAGGCAGAATTAATTTAACTTCAACAAGTTATTTATAAAGTAGAATAATTATGTTAGTGAGAGTATCAGTTTAGATGATGTAAGGAAACACATTGAGTAGATGATAACATGCTATATATATATATGTCACTCTTATTTTTATATTCTAATCACATCAATTTTATAATTTATTTTTAAATTACCCTTAAGTAGTTGTACAAAAGAGGTGCTGTATACCAAAGCAGTTTATGAATGCAATGCATCTTGATCAGTGTCACCTCTGACATTCTCATCTCTTCCCTTACTTAACTTTGTGATATATACAATGAATTCTCACCTGCGTTCTGACCTCTCTTCTTCTCCTCTTTACTCATCTACCTCTCACCCATTGGCTCCACCTCCCACCTTGATTGTACCCACTGCCTGGGGTTGATTTTGTTGGTGTTGACCTAGTCTTCTAAAAGATTATACTATTCGAGTTTTCTGTAGATTCTATTATACTTCACTTAATTCCTTTGCATACTGCCCAACATATATAGATTTATATATACATTTTATCTACCACAAATGAGGAAACCATGCAACGTTTGTTTCTCTGGGTCTGCCTTACTTCACTTAATAATATTTTTTCCCAACTCTTTCCATTTCCTTATAAATGGTAACATATCATTCTTTGTAATAAATGAGTAAAATTCCATTGTGCATATATACACACCACATTTTCTTGATCCATTTGTCCATTGAGGGGCATCTGGGCTGACTCCATATTTTTTCCATGGTGAATTGAAGCACTCACATAGTTTGAAATCATCAGATCACCTTTACATGCATACCAATACTGATTTAGATGACATAGAGGATTCACAGAGAAACAACCTACGCTGGCAGATAAAGGATCCAACTCTTCCTGGTGAAGAGTGTGAAAGCCTTGAACTGGATTTTGAAGTAAATCTAGCAAAAATGAACCATGTTCTGAGCCTGGAATTTGGATGTGGTTTTATATTTCTGAAGGGTGGGGGTTGGAGAGCATTAAAAAATCCCCAGGACTCAGAATCTAGTTTGGCCTCTTCTCCCAGTGCAGGAGTTTGGGATTTACTTTTCCCTTGAACACAAGAATGGATCAAAAGTTTGATGAACAAAAGTATCCATTTGCAGGGAATAGAGATGTTTTGGTTAATCATCTGTTCAGGGTTGTGGCAGGGAGGAGACTAAATGCGAGGCCGAACAAGACAGAATTAGGCACACAGTGGATACCACCTGGCATTGCCCCACTTAATTTTCAACCACCCAGCGAAGCAAATATCACCTGTTCCACTTCACAAAGGAACTCTCAGAAGCCAGGACTGTGCTGTTCACCATCACATCTGCCTGGACTGAATCACAGTGTTCTCAGCTCCAGAAGAAGGAGCGCAGCAGATGGAAACTGAATTCCAGGCTATTGCAATAGGAGTTTAGACTGTTGAAAGGGAGGTAGAGACTGAACTCAACTTCACTATACAAAAAGTGAAAGGGATGGGGAGTTTTAAAGGCTGTGGAGAGTTTGAATGACTGGAAGATGTTGATGGTGGGTAGTAGGACATCTGGATTGACTAGTTTGTGCTTGTGGAAATTGGGATCCAACCCTCCAGTAATCAACATGCAGAAGGGAAGGTGCCATTTCCTTTGAGGATGTTGCTTTAATGCACTGACGCCCCCTCTCCCCCCTCACCCCCCACGCCCACCATCTCAACCCATCCCCCTAGGGCCTTGAGGAGGACATTCTTGACTTATATAATTGTCAAGAGGCTGGGAGATTTGCTTCCCAAAGAGGGAAGGATGTACAATCGCAAGTTCTTTAAGTAATGGCCTGAATGGAAAAGATGTTCTGGACTTGTAGTTGGGATGAAACTGTTGGAAACTGTTGGACAACTACTGAGTCACTGCTTCACATAGCATCATGTTTCTTGATAGAATGGGAGCTGCTTCTCTTTCATTTTCCAGAACACTTCCACATTAATTTGCTATGGCAGTTGTAACCAAGTTCTACACATTTCGCTTAGTTTTGAGGGTCAAGTGGGAGACAACTCAAGGTGTTGGCAGGATGATGCCTTGTGGAGGCTCAAGGAGTTAGTTGGTTCATTTTCCGGATTCTAGAGACCTTATACATTTTCCGGTTTGTGGTTCCTTCTTCCATTTTCAAATTCTGCAGTCCTTTCCTTCCCCTCTGATTCCTAGTCTCATTGTCACAGTCTTGTCTCTGACTCTGAGCTTCCTGACTCCCTCTTTGGAGCCCTCTTCATTGGACCCACAGAGAAAATTCAAGAACATCTTCTCTACCTCGAGGCCTTTCTTTGACTCTACTTGGGGGCCTCTTTTTATCATATGAAGCAAATAGGGTATTAGGATGTGGGGATCTTTAGAAGGCAGTGCCTCTGCTGCTAATGAATCATTTCGTGTTATCAGTTCAGGTCAGTCAATCACTTACAGTACAGCAGTTTTCATCTGAGCATGGGATCAGAAAGGAGGCCTGAAGAATAGGATGTACACAAATGCTGCTCAATGCAGAGTCATTGTCAGGTCTCACAGGTCTCTCTGTGAGACCTGACAGGTCTCACATTGGACAATGATCAACACATCCAATGCCCTGGAGAGGGAGCATGCTTAAGCAGGGCGCTGCCTGGCTTGCTCTCCTCTCCTCCCCATCCTTTGCACCAGGGCAAGCCACAGTTTTCCCCGTGCACATGTGCTCCTGAGCAAGATGCTGGTTTCACTTGCAAATCCCCATGGAGTGAGTACTCAGCCCTCTGGTGAGAGGACTTTCATTTTACTGGATAATGATCTTCTTGGTGATTTTAAACATTTCCTGTTGCTTGTTAAACTGCCTGCTCAATTCAGCTCCAAATAACAGCTTTAAGCACACAAGTGAAAATTTAGCTCCTAGTATTTAACAACTACTATAATTTTAAAATCTACTTTCAATTAAGAAAAACCTTGTAATTCTAAAAAAGTGGTCATGTTCCAAAAAATGCTGAAATGTCGAGTGAAGGCAAGTCCACTTTATGTCTGGCAGAAACTGTTCTGCTATCATGTGGCTTTGCATTGAAAAGCTTATTCAATACTACTTTCTGACAGGGCAGGGCTAGTGTGGTATTTAATATTTGCTTTTATACATCTCCCCATGATGTCAGAACAATCTCCAGTAATCAAAGAGAGAGGAAAAGAGCTAGAATCAAGTATTTGTGAAAGCTAAACATATACAATTGACATTTTCAAGGAAAAACATGCATAAAGGATGCATTGATTTGGGAAATGAAGATCATTTATGATTCTGGAAACAAGGTAGCTTTTGGAGAATGTGACAATAATCTCTTTTACATTGTCAACAGTCTTTATAATGGAATCAGCATTCCAAAGTGTACCCGAAGTTTGAAATTAGACTAACAGGATCCTGTCATTGAAGGATCAAGTCATGGAAGATTCAAGTTCACAGACACTTTCTTTGGCATTTACAAATTACATTAAAATCAGTGCAGAGAGCTGATCATGGAAGTGAATTCAAGGCTTCATGTAGAGTTCTTGCAGGTGCTAGTTGTTGCATACTGGACGTGTAATCTACTATTAGCTGATCATTTTGTGAATGATGGTTGACTACATGTTTACAGATGTAAGAGAAACTAGGATAGCTTTAGCAAGAGCAGAATCGATTGTGGTTAAACACAGAAAAGTTGACTGGGCACTGATAGTGGCTCATGCTTAGAATCCTACTTACTCAGGAGGCTGAGATCTGAGTATCATGGTTCAAAGCCAGCTCAGGCAGGAAAGTCTGTAAGACTCTTATCTCCAATTAATCACCCCAAATCCAGAGTGCCAGGCTTACATGTAAAACCGAAGGGATAGTGCCCAAGCACAAAACAAATAAGTTTGACAAGAAATGTACTCACTATCTTACTTTGTAACTGCAACCACTCTGTACATAAAATTTAAAATAAAACTGACAATAAAATTTAAATAACTGCAAATTTCCAATTAAAAATAAAACAAAATTAACCAATAAACAATACAGAAAAGACAATCGTGTTTGTGCTAACTTGATATAATTTTCGTTATTTTATTATTATTTTTTGTCAGGCCATGCCTGAACCTCGCAAAATTGTTCTGATTAGATAGAAAGATCTCTGAGATGGTTTGTATGGAAAGCTTCATAGATTATAACAGGCAGGGATTTTTTCTTTTCTTCCTCCTCCCCCAGCCCCTCCCATACCTTGTTTTTATATGGTCTTTTTATTTGACCAAGGACATCTACATACTATGTCAATAGGCACAAAGAAATTCATAGATGAAGGTCGAGCACAAGTTGCTTTCTCTCCATAGACACAGAACTAAAAATATCAAGCTGAACACGTTCATACTTGAGAGGGCTCGGGATTTGTCCTTAGTCTGGGTTGTGAAATCCTTTCTTTAATATGTGTTTTAAAAAATGTCAGGGAAAGTCTAAACAATGTTTATTAAAGCAGAAATGGAGGCCTATGTTGAAAGTCATTGCAGTTCCCAATTTGCTGTGGATAAAACTGTAGCTTACACTGGCCACAGGCAGCCTTTTTTTTCACACTGGACCTAGTGATAATTTTTTGTCAATGATATGATCCTGTTGTCCTTATTAAGACAGAGAGAGAGAGAAAAAGAGAGAGAGAGAGAGGTGTTTAATTAAGACATTTAAACTACCCTGGATAGCAAGCATACCATTTAAAGAAGTTTATCTTGCTTTATGAACAAATTTTTGACCTAGTCAAAGAAAAGGAAATAAAAGCCTTTGTATTTTTTTGTGTCTGTTTACAAAGATGCTCCATGATATTGCCTTGATATAAAATAATATAATAAAAGCACTTAGCAGGCTTTCTGGAATCTATCAATTTGAATATCCTTCTTGAATAATTAATTCAATACTGAGCAAGAGCAGTCTTCCTAATTCCAACATAAAGTCCTGAGGCACACTGAAACTCATCACAGCAAATAGGTTTCTGAGAATGGGTGGATTCATTTCCCAAATACTAAACATTTATTTTTTCCCTTTTATTTTATTTATTTTTGTTTTTTTGGCTTGTTTCTGAAACAGATTATTCTATTGTATCAGTTACTCACAGATCTGCTTGCTATATTCAGTAACAAAGCCAGGGCTGAACTGCCCTGAGCCCTGAAGCCTGTGCTGTATGAAGATGTAATCCAGTCCAGGGAAAGCAGGCACTTCAAGCATTTGAAGAATGGGAAGAATCTCACTGTCAGCATAGATTCGGCTTCAAATATATCTCACACAGATCTGTGGACTGTTGTATGCTATGTTGATCCAGGCAGGAGTAATTGTAAAGAGTTTCCAGGATTTCTTTTACAATCAGAAAAAAAAGCCCACCATGGAATCATTTTGACCATGGTTTAGAATGAAAACATTGGTCTGAGCATTTGGAGCTTATAGCTATGGATAAGGTGTGTAATTTGCTTAGTACTGAGATCTATGACATGAAAAGGAAATTACTATTGGCATGAGCTGTGGGAAGAAGGATAGACATTACTTGAAAAAGAAAGAAAGAACACATACACACACACACACACCCATTTAGCAGTAAGTTTTATTTTTTTTTTTCTCTCTGGACTTGGGCCTACTGATGGGCCCATTATTGCCCTCTGAAATCTCCTAGGATTGTACCAGGTGGTCGTACCAGATTGAAGCAGGTGACCACAAGATAGTCTTCTTTCATCTGCCAAAGTTATGAAAATATTCTGGTTCCTTAGAAGAGTTGCTAAGGGATTAACATTAATAGAGTGTCATAAATGTTATTCAAATTGGATAGAGAATGCATGTGACATAGCCCTAAAATTTTGCCTATCTTTTGAATGCGACATCATTTTTAAGAATATGGAAATAATCCTGTGCCTGAGCCAAAATTTTGCTGTGAAACCATGGCAAATGAAGTGAGGTAAAATTAGAACAACTTGCATGTTCAACTTGTATGATGTTTGAAAAAACTGTTGTCTGAACAACCACACCGAAGGAAGGTAGACTCCTACTTCACGGTAATGGTTGACTCTTAAATTTATTAAAAATAAAAATAATTGGATCAATATAATCCAAGTAAATTACATGCATGTATGGAGCTATAATAGGAAGCTTAATAAAAATGAAGCTAATAAAAGTGAATAAATGAATAAATAAAGCTACATCTCAAGATAGTATCTAGATCCTGAGGATAAACCCCTGAGTATAAAAAGTCTATGATTGTATTGAATTCTCATTAGAGATGGAAGAATTGCAATGATTTTTTAAACATTACCTTTCATAAGTATTTTTAAAAGAAAAATCAAAGCTCAGCATAGGGTTTCTAGGAAGCTGATTCAGATCCAGGTGCTTCTATAGGTCAGGAAGTGCATGTCTAGGAAGAGGAAGAGAGTGCATGTGAGTAAGGAAAGGTCAAAGCCAACAGCAGAAGGTGATGTTAGGATCTGTTATGTTATCCTTCTTAGTTTCCTTTCTTGTGTCCTTGTGAAGTGGATCAGTTCCCACCTGTGAGAGGCCTGGACATCTGAATGGTAGGACATTGATGGAGGGGGTTATAGAACAGCAAAACATTAAAATTCAACTTCAAATTTGAAAAGTATTGAGGTAGCAATAATTATTATAACTGGTTTTGAGATTGTAACTGGGTTTATTCTTTTTTTAAAACTTATTTTTAATGGGTTTGTTTTATTTACTTTTCATGTTTCTTTCTACTTTTCTCCCTTTTTGTTATCATTAAGAAGTTATACAAAGGAGGTTTTATTTTTCTTTTGGGTCCGGTCGTGGGACCTGAACTCTGGGCTTGAGTGCTGTCCCTCAGCTCTTCAGCTCAAGGCTAGCACTCTACCACTTGAGCCACAATGCCACTTCTGTCTTTTTTCTTTTTTGCTTACGTAGTGCTGAGGAATCGAACTCAGGGTCCCAGGCATGCAAGGCAAGCGCTCTACCACTGAGCCACCTTCCCAGCCCACAAAGGAGTTTTTAAAAACCTGTTTATGAATACAATATATATTGACCAATGACACCCCTTTGAACGTTTTCTTTATTTATGTTTGTCTTTTTTTTCTTGAAACAGCTATGCATTGATTTGAAGCTATTGAAAATGAATTTCTTTTTTTCTTTTTTCTTTTTCTTTTTTTTTTTTTTACAAAATGGGATTTATTCTATATATTAAGCAAATTTTGATTTTTTACTATAGTTATTTATGTAGGTTCAACACAATTTATATAAAATAAATTTATATAAAATAAATGTAGAGAAAAATCATGAACTCCAAATGATCACACTGCCAAATCAATTGTTAGGTGCCTATAATTGGTATATGTCTAAATAGTGTTGATGACCTAGTCATTCTAGGATGTGTCCCTGGGTCTCTAAGAGTTTATAAGCAGTCCACAAACCAGGAATGAAATATAAACATTTATATCAAATATACATTCTGCTAGCTGGGGGGAAAAATCCTACGTAGATGTCTGAAATTCAGAGAGGAGACAGAACATATGGGAACCGAGACTCCATTTTAGGTAAGATGGCTAAGGATATTTCATTCATTGATTGACTTTGGGTAAGAAGGGAGAGAGAAGAACGAGAGAGTGATTTTAGAGATAATTTTGGAGAACATGAATGGAAGAGGTTCCAAGCCCAGATCTCTGAGATGGGAGCATGTTGGGACGTGTTCAAAACAGCAAGGAGGCCAGGGGGGGGGAAAGCAGAGTGAGGGAAAGCCAGAGTCCCAGTGCTTTACACAGGAGCTGTCAGTAGCAGTTAGTGCCCGTTAGTGAACTGAAGTTAATCTAGTGTAGAAATTGAGAGGCCCTTACATTTCCTGCTATATGTCCTTATAGATTTAAATCTGGGAAGGAGCAGATCTATAGAGTTAATTGAATCTTTCATCTTTGCATTCTGCTAGGTATTAATTCATATTTTAGGAACGTTTTTAAAGCTTTTCAGTGTTCTATATTATTACTTGTATTTGTCTTCCTTAGCCAAAGATAAGATGAAAATTCCTGTGTTTTATCACTGTAATCCCTGTTGGTAATATATATATATATATATATATATATATATATATATATATATCTGTTCTGGGGGTTGAATTCAGGCCAGGGTCAAATATTCTATTACCTGTGGTATCGTTTGTATTATTGTTGTTGTTGAGATAGAATCTCAATACCTTTACCTAGGCTGGCTTTCAACTCAAGGTCCTCTGTCTTAGAGTAGCTGGCATTAGAGATGGATGCCACCCTACCTCGCCAGCTGGGCAGATGTCGAATGGGAATTTCTAAACCACACAGCTTTAAGATACGAATAAGTTGATTAGTAGAGCTTAAAATCAGTTTTGAAAAGAAAATCAACCCATTTACTGGTGTTGTAAGAAGCATTGTGAGATAAATTGAGGGGAGAAGGAAAAAAAAAAACACAAAAACCCTGTGTCAAAACCGTCTAGCTGACAGAATGATGGAGGCATCTCAGAGAAACCAAGCTGACACACTAGGCTGGTAACACTAGCTAATTTACAGCCTGGTGGAGAATACTCTTTCTTCCTGGCTTTCTTCACTTGGGTATATTTCACTCAAGATGCAGAACAAAAATAAACACATATTTTAAGGAGCACCGCATGCCAGCCTGATTGTCCCCAACGATACTTTGTGCCTGGAGACTTTCTATAAATTGTTCCCTTTATTCTGAATGTTTACTCCGTTTCCTTTCCTCATGCCAATGAGTCTACTGAGTTATCACTTGTTCCAAGAAGCAGCCCGTTGCCAAGGCTGCTTCAGGTCTGCCATGTATACTATCTCTTAGCCTTCAAGTTCTCCAAGAAAGCTTTCAATAGTCCTGTAAGAGCAATTAGGAAATTCCTGTTCCTTGTTGGAAAGGTGATTTCTGAAGGGGAAGAGATGGAGTAGCTCTTGATTCCTCTCTTCTGGTCTTCATTGTCTGATGGGTGCTGGAAACAGAATGCCTTAAGGCATATACAGACTAAACATTCTTGTACAAGTAAGTAAATTTTGATGAGAATTACATAAAAGAGTCAGTCTTCTCTACTTTTCTAGAATCTCAAAGAAGAAATAATGAACCAGGTTATCCAGAAATAAAGCACATAACTAAGAAGAAAACAAGTAAATTCTCTAACCACTGAAAGTACTTCCACTTAATTAAAATTATGTCTAGTATCATACTAATACTTTTTAGAGAAACATATTAAGTTAACTCACCTCCCAGAAATAAGGAAAATCTGTCATATATTAGCTTCTGATGCCAACTATGTGTCTCTTTTAGAGATTGTATAATTCTTTATTATTTTTTTACATTGGTTCAGCATAAAGTTACAGCAAATTACAGAATTTTGCTACAATTACCAAACACTGCATAATTTCTGTCTAATTATACAGAACTAATGTGCAACCTCCCTGTATTAATAATAAAGCAATTAACCCAAAATATCAAACTAGTGTGAGTTTCTTCACTATTTTCTCATTACCACAGTCTGTTCCCACTTTGGAACAATGCACATTGTACTTTCTAAACGTTCACTCCACATGAAGTTTAGTTTTACATCACAATAGCCTTGGCGCTCATCATCTTCAATTATCTCACCTTTATTCCATACCCAAATTTTATTTGTGTGAGGGGTGGGAAAGGTGATGTATGCTCTGAGACTTCTTTAGAACTGGATGAATTTATGGACACAGCAATGTGAAGGTACATAATATTACATTATCATGGCCTTATGAATTTGCTTTTCTTCCTATTTTTTAAAAATACCCAATAGATTATTGTAAGAGACACTTCCATTGTGTCTGACACTTCTGATGTTATGGTGTCAATGGAAGTATGTGTGAAAACCATTACCTTGTCAATTTTGTGATGTCAATGGCAACTTGATGTCAATGAAAATGTATAAGGTTCTTCCATTATCGGTGTAACAGCTTCTCTGGTATTTTCAATATATCAAAAGACACTAGTCTGTAAAAGAGACTAACTACCTGAAATTGCTGCCTGCATTTCTTGAAATTAAAGCTGCCTACTGCGTTACTTATTTCCTCTTCCAGCTTAGCATTAGCAAAAATATATGGGGACACAAATAAAATAATAAGCAGTTACTTTTGCTGCTAAGAATGTAAATGGTTTGTAATTTTGAATTTTTTAGAATTCTCATGGCTGGTGCGCATAACAGGAATATATTGTGGTTTATAAAGGGAAATAATGAAGAGAAATTTACTTGTAGACAATATGTCGTGTTAAACATGAGCTATGAAATGTACAAAAGCAGGGAGGTCACTGGAAGCAATTACTTTACCTAAATTATGCCTATCAAAAGCAGCCATGTCCCTGTTGTGATATTGAACTGTTTCATATAGTGATTTCCTAGGAAGAGAATAATCACGGTGTATCACTAATCTTAGATAAATAACACTTAGGTCCTTGTGTAATAAAATAAGTATGGATTGCATTGTACTTACACACAGTTTGTTTCTTAGCCATGTGTACACTGTGGCTTAACAAATCTCACTTACTTTGTTTATGAATTTTTAGGCATGAATTTCACCTCAATTTGCTTTGGTATTATAGAGAAATTATAAAAGTAATTGAATACATATTTATTTTTGCTATGAAAAGCTCTCTCCTTCATTCTCTTTTTCTTATTTCCCTGAAATGTAGTTGCACCATTTGTTTTGTGTTCTAAACATTGGAAATGATAGAAGTTGTGACAGTACATGTTAAATATTAGGAGTAATTATTCACTATTTTCAGTAATTTGGTAGTTAGTTCAGATGCAACTCTTAGAAATTTGGAAAATAAATTTAGAAATATATTTATTGGGATTTGTGGTGTGTGTGTGTGTGTGTGTGTGTGTGTGTGTGTGTGTGTGTGTGTATTCAAGGAAGAACAGAAATAAGTGTATAGGTAGATTACAATTCCAAGAGAGATGTTCTTATTTTTATTTTATCATTATGCATTTTGGAGGCTTGAGAAACCTTATAGAAGAGAGTATGTAGAATGCAATCCTGAATTGCATTGGTAAATAAATTGACAAATAATAAAAACTATATCAGTATATGTAGTTATAAAAGTATAGAAAATAATTATAGATGTTATTAGTATCATGTGTTAGTGAAATCAAATCATGGTTATATGAATATCTATATATTTAGCTATATCTACCTAGATATCCAATATACCTCTATCTCTACATTATATCTCTATATTATCTATATCTGTATGTACACTTGACTGTTTGTACATTTATATCTATATATGTGCACACATAAACACATAAACTTGATTGGATTTGATCTGGAGCCATAAAACACAACTTGATTTTGATTTGTGATTTAAATATTTTTAGATATCTGATCTAAACATTATTGTCCTTTAATACACTGATAATCATTGTTTATGGCATCTCAATGTGTGTAAAATTGACCAAGTGATAAAAATGTTACACTTAAAAAATCATTTTCTACTTGTAAGCAATTCAGATGGGGTTTTAAAAAACGATAGAAAGTTGCACTTACTGAAATAGGCAGGGTTTTAAAAATCATTTGTTTCATTTCCACAAATTGTATAGATTCTTTGAAATCCGGTTCACAGAATGAATAAAAAAGTCAGTCACATTGCACAGCACATTCTGTCTTCTCTGTGTGTGTGTGCACACATACATACACATGTATGCATATGTAAGCACATTAGAAACTATGGAAACTGTTTGAAGTGGCTGTTTTCTATCTTATGCCATAAATCAAAAGAAGATACCATTAAGAAAACAAAGTCAATAGTGCTTTTCAAAGATGGGAGTCCACATTGATTAATTCTGATGGATATGTAATATACTTCTTCACTTTCATCTGTACACAGAGGTAGAGAGACAGAGCCACAATCTATCTATCTATCTATCTATCTATCTATCTATCTATCTATCTATCTATCTATCTATCTATCTATCTATCTGTCTGTCTGTCTGTCTGTCTGTCTGTCT